>NC_081560.1:150154401-150454401 GCF_022355385.1 Mustela nigripes | reverse complement strand
TTGCTCTGGCTGGACTGGCTGCACAGGTGGGTGTTTCCTTCCTCCTTGTCCTCCGGAATCATGCAAACCGAGATCTATCCCTCTCTCAGGAGCAATCCCTTCAAAACACTTGAAATGAGCTAACATACCTTCTCTCTTCCCATCCTCACTTCTTTTTAACTGATCATTCCTGAAAGCCAAATACCAGGTCAGTATTCTTCCAGTCTCTACTTCATCCAAAACGAACATACCACTAGCTTATCCTCTTTTTAAACTTTTTTTTTTTTTTCCCAGTTTCCTGCCCATCGCCATCCATACTCTGGGCATTGATTACAGAGCACGTGAGCACTGAGAGTGCTCATTTACAAAATGTGGCTCACCAGGACCTCAAGCACGTTCATGCACTCTCACTGGCTCATGCATTCACCTGTTAAACAAATACTGAGTATCGTTATCTGCCAGGCACTCTTTTTTTCTCATTTACCTTTGCCTTATTGTATACTAGTGAAGTCAGGGACTTCACCTGAGTTTATCTTCTCCCTTCCTCTCCAGAGTAAGCTGAAAGCCCTTTTTAAGCCTTTGGATTTGCTCTTCTTCATCCTTTTAGCAGGTGATATAATCCAGGTCAGGAACTCATCCTTCTGGCCACCTATTCTCTTTGGGGGTTATCTCTTTAAGAAACCCACTAATGGTGACTTTCCTATTCCTAAGTCCTTCTGTTTGCTTTGGTCTTTTGGTGCCCAAAGATTGTTTCATCATCTTCTCCAATCAGGCCCTGTATCCCTAACATGAATTACAAGAGTGTGTAACCATCAGCAGACCGAGCAAACGACAGCACACTCTGCATCACACCTCGCCGCAGACATGTTGTATCACTAAGAAATTAATGAAAGAATTCAATCATTTTAGAAGAACGTTAACATCGCTCCACACATTTTATAAATTTATACATCTCTACAAAAGAATTACAAGTTCATGATTAATGTGGACTCTGCTTTCAAGGAGCTTACAGCCTGCTGGGCACTGATGTTCTGCGGATGGCAGGGCCCAACAGCAGAGCTGGACACTGAGTAAATCACCTTCATTTCTTGACAAGGAGCTGGGCACAGCTTCACCCCATCCAGCTTCTGTTAAGCTTTGTTAAGAGAGCAGACCCTCAAGAAATTCTCCCATGTTGAGCTCCCTATCTCACTCCTTTTATTTAACTATGAAGCACGTTAGGGAAAAATTGCTCGTACTTCCATATGCTCTCTCCATTTCTGTCTTAAAAACATATACACAATGGCAGAAACCATGAATCCAGCCCTCAGAGCTGAACATAAGAGAATGAAGAGTAGCTAAAAGGCCCTCTCTGAACACAGCCTACCAGGGACTAACTGTAACAACATAGTCTTTGCATGGCTTACCAATGTGGAGCTCATCTCCGGGATTTGCAAGGATACTCCCAATCCCCAGCCTCATCCCCCAAACCAAAATTCAGAGCTATAAGCACCTATTTTATTACTGCTCATGATGGTGATTTTTTTTAAGATTTTATTTATTTATTTACTTGACAGACAGAGATCACAAGTAGGCAGAGAGGCAGGCAGAGAGAGAGAGAGAGAGAAGCAGAATCCCTGCTGAGCAGAGAGCCCGATGCAGGGCTCGATCCCAGGACCCTGAGGTCATGACCTGAGCTGAAGGCATAGGCTTAACCCACTGAACGACCCAGGCACCCAATGATGGTGATTTTTATTTTAAAATCTAATTCTATGTCTCCAATTCCAGGAGGCAGCTGCTCTGTGTAACTAGTAGATAACAGAGCTGACTTCTCCGTGACACCAAGTAAGTTAAATGTACTCCTCCACTATCTTTCTGTGCTTAAAACCTTCCAGTAAGGAAAAGTGGAGGCTTCCTCAGGGCTTCACTGAGGAATTCTACCAGACATGTAAGGAAGAAACCATTCTCATTCTAGACAAACTCTTCCAGAAAACTGAAGAGGAGGAACTACATCCCAACTCACTCCATAGCATTATTCTAATTCTGTCCCAAAAGCAAGAAAAACTATTACAAGAAGAAGAAGAAGGAAAAAAAAAAACTACAAATATCCTTCATGAGCACAGACATAAAAATTCTTAACAAATGTCAGCAAATTAAATCCAGCAATATATAAAAAGGACACATCATGACCAAATACGTTTTACCCCATAAATGCAAAGTTACTTTAACATTCAAAAATCAATCAATGTAATTACATTAAAATAGTGCAAAAGAAAAACTTTATGATCATCTCAATCGATGGAGAAAGAGCATTTGAGAAATTCTAATACTCATTGCTGATCAAAAGAAATTTTTTCAGGAACACCTGGGTGGCTCAGTTAGTTAAGCCACTGCATTTGGCTCAGGTGATGATCCCAGGGTCCTGGAATTGAGTCCTGCATTGGGCTCCTTGCTCAGCAGGGAGCCTGCTTCTCTCTCTGCCTCTGCCTACCACTCTGCCTGTTTGTGTGCTCTCTCTCTCTCTGACAAATAAAGAAATCAATTAATTAAATATTTTTAAAATAAATTTTTTTTCAGTAAACTAGGAATAAAAGGCAACTTCATCAGCCTTATACAAAGCATGGAGGAAAACCCTAAGCCAACGCCATACTTAATAATGAAAAAACGTATGTTTTCTCCCTAAGATCAGAAACAAGGTAAACACATTTGCTCTTACAGCTTTTTATCAATATTATATTAGAGAAGTCATCAAAGGGGTGAAAAAAAATAAATAAGGGGCATCCAGACTGGAAAGAAAGAAATGAAACTTTCTTCACAGGTAACATGATCATCTATATAGAAAATTCAAATCTACCAAACAGTTATTACTGAGCTTAGTGAGTTTAGCCAGGTTACAAAAGACAAGATTGATATGCAAAAATCAACTCTATTTCTACATAACAGCAACAAACAGTTGAAACTGAAATTTTAAAAAGCACCAATAGCAGAAAAACCGAATAGCTGAAAACTGAAAACAGGAGTCTGAGGAAAGATATGAAAGCCCTATATTCTGAAAACTACAAAACACAGCTAAGAGAAATAAAAGATGTATCTTGTTTGTAGGTTGGAAAATTCAATATTACATCAATTCTCCCTCAAATTGATGTATATACAGCTTCAAAACAATCCCAGCAGGCTTTTTTCTAGAAATTGACAAACTAATTCTAAAATTCACATGGAGATGCAAAGTACCTAGAAGGGCCAAAACAACTTTGAAAAAGAACAAAGTTGGAAGGCTAAAAATATCTGACTTCAAGGCAAATTATAAAAGCTATCAGTAATCAAAATAGTGTGGTACTGGTATAAAGACAGACAAATAGATCAATAAAATGGAAGGGAAAGCCCCAAAACAGATCACTTATGTATAAACAACTGATTTTGACAAAGGGGTAAAAGCAATTCACGGGAAAAATAGAAATCTTTTCAACACATGGGGCTTAAACAGAGGGATATTCATACACAAAAAGGAAAAGAGCTTCTAGTCATGCATTACACCATATACAAAAATGAACTCAAAATAGATCATGGACCCAAATGTGAACCCTAAAACTCTAAAACTTCTAAAATAACACGTAAGACATAAATGTGTGGGATGCTGGGTAAGGCAACGATTTTCTAAGTAGGAAACCAAGAGCATAGTTCATACAAGAATAAATAGTAAAATGGAGTTCATCAAAACTCGAAATGTGTGGTCCTCAAAAAGCCTGGTTAAAAGACTGAACAAGCTGGTAACAGACTGGGAGAACATATCTGCAAAGCCTACATCTAACAAATAATTCTTATCCAGAATATAAAGAACTCTCAAAAATCAGTAATAAGAAAATAATCAACCCTTTGTTTTTATTTTTTTTTAAGATTTTATTTATTTATTTGACAGAGAGAGAGAGATCACAAATAGGCAGAGAGACAGAGAGAGAGAGATGAGGAGAAGCAGGCTCCCTGCTGAGCAGAGAGCCCCATGCGGGACTCGATCCCAGGCCCCTGGGATCATGACCCGAGCCGAAGGTAGAGGCTTAACCCACTGAGCCACCCAGGCGCCCCAACCCTTTGTTTTTAAATGAACAAAAGATTTCAGTTGACACTTGATCAAAGACACAGGGATGGCAACTGAGTAGATGAAAAGATGCTCAACATCGTTAGCCAACGGGAATATGTAAATTCAAACCACAATGATCTATTCTTACAGAAATTAAAAAGACCAAGTGTTGACGTGGATGTGGGAAAAACAGAACTTTCACACACTGCGTGGGGGAAATACAAAATGCTACAACTACTTTGGAAAACAGTTTGGCAGTTTCTTAATTAAAAATTAAACATACACCTACCACATAATCCTTCAGCTCACTCAGCTCCTAGGTTTACTCACGAATAAAGAAGGAGTATGTCCATATAATGCTTTGTACATGAGTGTTTATAGACTCTTATAAGAGCCAAGAACTGGAAACAACGCAGATGTCCATCAACAAATGGACAGATAGACACATCATGGTGTATTCATACAAGAGAATAAAAGGAATGAACTACTGATACGCACAAAAGCACAGATATGTCTCAAAAGAATTTGCTTCATTTAAGTGCCAAACAAAATGGTGTACATAATGTATGATTCCACGTATATAAAAATCATAGAAAATTCAAACTAATTTCCAGTAACAGATTGATTGCCTGGAAGGCTCAAGAGGGCAGGTATGCAGGGAAGGGAGAGATTACAAAGGGGCGGACTGGTGATGGTTTCACGACTGTGGAACAGTTTTATGACTGTGGTGATAGGTCTCGTGTCAAAACTCACCAGTGTGAATGTGGATACGTCAATTAAGGGTGGTTTATTGTACGAAAATTATACCCTAAAAAGCCTGTTAAAAATCTTTTTAAATTTGACACTCTGAACCACATTAGAAAGGCATCTGAGATATCTTCCACTCTGCTATGACACAACTTTTACATTTCTGGGGATGTACCTAAAGGGGGCAGAGCACGCTAACAAAAAGTCCCAGAAATACACTTGAGAATCTTAGCGTGTGATCTCTTAAGGAGTTTCAACTCATTTCACTCTGGAACACGTTCTTTTTATTAGAATTATAAAAATAATCTTATTTCACTTAAACCACATTTAGCATTTAATAAAATCTAAAACCACCTATAAGAATGCAGAAAATTATTTGTGTAAATGGGAGTATAAAATTAAAATTTAGTACCAAAATCCAAAGTTCCCGAGTTATTCTTAATAATTTAACCTATAGGGGAACCTGGGTGGCTCAGGCGTTAAGCATCTGCTTTCGGCTCGGTCATGATCCCGGGGTCCTGGGATAGAGCCCCAGATCTGGCTCCCCACTCAGCAGGAAGCCTGCTTCTCCTTCTCCCACTCCCCCTGCATGTGTTCCTTCTCTATGAAATAAATAAATAAAACCTTTTTAAAAAAAATAATAATTTAACCAATAAAAGCACCAAAAATGGTAATCTTATTTATACAAATTCTGAGAAAATATTTTGACCAAATATTTTCTTCTTCATTAAAAATCTTAAATTATATAACAATAAACCTATAAAGACATCCTATTTTTTTCAGCACTCATTTCCCCTCTAAAAACAATTGCTATCTATTGGGTATTACCCCAAAGATACAGAAGTAGTGAAAAGAAGGGCCATCTGTACCCCAACGTTCATAGCAGCAATGGCCACGGTCGCCAAACTATGGAGAGTCAAGATGCCCTTCAAGAGATGAGTGGATAAAGAAGATATGATCCCTATATACAATGGAATATTATGCCTCCATCAGAAGGGAGGAATACCCAACTTTTGTATCAACATGGATGGGACTGAAGGAGATTCTGCTGAGTGAAATAAGCCAAGCAGAGGGAGTCAATTATCATACGGTTTCACTTACTTGTGGAGCATAAGGATTAACATGGAAGACATTGGGAGAAGGAAAGGAAAAGTGAATTGGGGGAAATCGATGGGGGAGATGAACCATGAGAGAATGTGGACTCTGAGAAACAAACTGAGGGTTTTGCAGGGGAGAGGGGTGTGGGGGTTAGCTGAGCCTGGTGGTGGGTATTAAGGAGGGCACGTATTGCATGGAACACTGGGTGTGGTGCATAAACAATGAATCTTGGAATACTGAAAAACTAAAATTTTAAAAATAAAAATAAATAAATAAAAACAATTGCTGTAATAGCCACCAGAAAACATTCCATAGTTTCCAAAATTGATAATCACTGCAATTCACTGATTATTGGCATTTAGCAACCTGAAAATAGCTTCAAATGCTATTTAATTGTTACTCCTTTAACTTGGAGCTAGCATACTTTCAGCATAGCTCTGTACTTAGGAAGTCAAAATAATTTAGTGGAAAGTATTTCCCACTAAAATTGTATCAATTTATTTAGTTATTCTCACTTTTACTCTCTTCATTCCAAAGTATATGGCATATTGAACCTAAAGCATATTCCTTTTACTACCTCATTCAAAATTAGTTAGTTTAATGGTATTAAGTTCATGGAAAGAATGTGAGCTATGGGTATAAAATTCATCACCAAAGGCAATCTTCTATGTAGTATATTTCTGAGGATGAATTTTATACACACACACATACACACACACACAAACATGTGAGTTCAGGAAATATGATATTACATTTTACTAAAGCAGCAAGCAAATTGCATGGATTCTGTATCAATGCTAAATTTAAACAATCATGTATAGATAACAGTTTAGTAACTTGATAAAATGCTTATCTCAACAGTAACTCTGGTTAAGGCCATTTTTCTATTTCTGGCTCATTAAGTGATAAGCTGCTTGTAAATATAGGCAAAAGTTATTTTTAAGTGATCCCTAATAATTACAACTTAACCTCAAAGGATTGTAGGTAGAAGGCTAAGAAGTTATGCAAATATCTGGTTGGGCTACTTATGGTGATCTACATTTTACTTTCATATTTAATTACACATTTTCCCCATAAATGGTAGCTTCCCTTGCTTGTAGTAAAATGAACAATATCTTGCATATGTAAAGATCTTACCTGAACGCTTTTCCTCCAGGTATGTTGCTAAATCTGACATCTTCACAAAGGAGGGCATGCTTTTTCGAAATTTTGCTTTAAATGTAATTGCCCTTATATCGTCGTCAAACAGGCACTCACAGGATGACCAAAATGTTGAATGCAATTCTAGGCTTTCTAGGATGTCATTGTGCTGAACAAAAAGATATTTAAATTCCCAAATATAATCTTAAACAAACAAACAAAAACAAAAAGTCACCAAAAAGGAAATAATCTAGGCTCAGAATCAGATTAAATAGACCAATTGATTAGATCACTTAAATACAACTTTTACCACTCTAAGGAATTTGGGTATTAAAAGACAAAATGTGAATTATATGCTGTATTAGGGCAACAGCATAAGGATGCTGGAGATAATTTCAATAAAAAAAAATTTTTAAGATTTCTTTGTTTCTTAAACAGTCATAATGTATCATAACCAACTGCTTTTCAGAGTAGCTAATTCCTGTTTTGATATCTACAAAGTTTTTAAAACTAGTAAGGCATAGAAATGGACACGTGTGCTATAATCAGTATCTCTTGCTGATTTTTCAACACCTTCTTTTTCTTATTTAGCTAATTTTCCCATGACAAAAAAAAAAAAAAAGCACTGAGACACAACTGTAGTCATAATTATAATCCTTTATAAAACTGCAGTGGCACAGAGATTTCTGAACAAATAATCCTATTATATATTAATAACTCCAACTTTAAACTCTAATAAAACAAAAACATCTCTTAGTACTGAGTTTTCTAGTAATAACAGCTGTTCTTTTAGTTTCTACTTACATCAGGCCATAAAGCTAATTCACATCCCTCCCCCACACTGCCTCCTTAGTTTTTTTTTCTTAGTTTCTTCTTGAAAAATGCAGAATCAAAACAAGTCAGTAAGTCTGTATAGACAGAGCATCATTAAAAAGAAATACAGCATATATATTCCAAGTCACTGCTTGAAAGCAATCACTATTTTTATTTTTTACAATCACTATTTTTAAAAGTTTGCTCATCTTATTATAAAACGCATGCTTAGAAATCAGATTAAATACATAACTAAAATAAAATAACAACCATAATCTCAACACCCCCAGATAAACTCAGTTAACACTGTGTTTAGTGGACATCCAGTTGTTTTCAATTGGATTTATAGGTCACTAAATATTATTCTATATTATTTTAAAATACAGGGGGCATCAGGGTGGCTCAGTCGTTAAGCGTCTGCCTTCAGCTAGGGTCATGATCCCAGGACCCCTGGGTTTGAGCCCCACATCAGGCTCCCTGCTCAGCCAGAAGCTTGCTTCTCCCTTTCTCACTCCCTCTGCAGGTGTTCCCTTTCTCACTGTGTCTCTCTCTGTCAAATAAATAAATAAAAATCTTTTAAAAAATTAAAATAAAATAAGATATGGCATAATATGCCAATAATTTGGCATAGATATGCCAAAATCTTAAAAATTATTACAGCAATTCCCCATTTGGCACATGTTGGTTATTTCTAATTTTGTACTATTATAAACGGTACTGTGATAAATATATTTTTACCCACATCTTTATGCATAGCCGTGATAAATTCCTGTAAGTGTAATTATTAGGTCAATAGTATTCCAAATTCAGTTTTCATAATGCATTTTCAGTTGTCCTCAAGAAAGGTTTTGACATTTACATTTCCAATAGTTTACGAGAGTGACTATTCCCCTGTAGGTTTTCTATCAACTAGTCAGGAGAAAAATTATGTGCTGTCACTATGTTATTTGTGTGCCTTCAATTACTAATAAATAAATTTTCTTAAAGATTTTATTTATTTATTTGACAGACAGAGATCACAAGTAGGCAGAGAGAAGGAGAGAAGCAGGCTCCCTGCTAAGCAGATAGACCCATGTGGGGCTAGATCCCAGGACCCTGAGATCATGACCTGAGCCAAAAGCAGAGGCTTAACCCACTGAGCCATGCAGGTGCCCCCCAGTAAATTTTTTTCATACATTCATTGGCCATTTTTATTTCTTCTTGGGGGACTTCCTATTCATTTCTATTGCCCATTTATCCTTACAGATATTTGTCTTTTATTTATTGCATTATTTTCTGACAAAATGCAACATTTTTTTTTCTGGTTTTTCACTTGCCTTTTAATTTGGTATATGGTAATTTTTTAAAAAACATTTTATTTATTTGACAGAGATCACAAGTAGGCAGAGAGGCAGGCAGTGAGGTGCAGGGGAGCACGCTCCCTGCTAAGCAGGGAGCCCGATGTGAGGCTCAGTGCAGGACTCAATCCCAGGACCCTGAGATCATGATCTGAACCAAAGGTAGAGCTTACCCACTGAGCCACCCAGACACCCTGGTCTATGGTGATTTTTATGTATAGTTCTTGTTGCTGCATTTTATTTAACCTACCCATCTTTAGATTCCAAATAAGTTTGTTTATGTTTTTTCATACTACTGTGTTTTTTTTTTTTAATTTGGATCTCTAATGCATCTGGAATTTATTTTGGCACAAATATGAAGTACAAATTTAATTCTATTTTTTTCCAAATTGTTAACTAGCTATTTCACACCTTACCTACTCTTTTTTTCAAAAGTAAAAATCGGCTTTATGCTTTATTTCTTAATTGTAAATAGAATATATTTACTATAAAATATTTATACAGTAAAAGAAAAGAGTAGCAATAGGTGAAATAAGGTTGGCCAGTGTTCTCATATAATGGATATAATGGGTACTTCATTATATTATTCTCTATATAATAAGTTTGAAGTTTTTACTAAATATGTAAAAAATAAATGCAGATTCACACACGCATAAAAGTCAAACTAAAGGCATAAAGAAAAAAAACACACATAGCCATTGCTAGCATTTTAGCAACAGTATTTCCAAATTTTTTCATGTATACACATACTTACCTACCTGCTTTATTAAAATGGGATCCTATCATACATGAAATTTTATAATCTTTTTAAGAATTTTTTTATTAACATATAATGTATTATTTGCCCCAGCGGTACAGGTCGGTGAATCAACGGGCTTACACATTTCATAGCACTCACCATAGCACATACCCTCCCCAATGTCAATATATAATCTACTTTTTAAACTCAATGGTAACATCACAAACATCTCTCTGGGCTACTGAACATTCCTATCTTTGGTGGCAAATACCTTTGGATGTCCACCCAGACCACAAATGACCCTCTCACCTGTTCCCCGACCCTCTGATACAAGCTCAGGCATTCCTATTGTACTTTCTCACCCTGTCCCTGAGGCCACAGTTGACTGATTCAAATTCAATCTGGGATTTCAAATTCTCCTCGCTGGGAATTCAGAAGGAAAAGTAAAATCAGGAGCTACAGAGTAAGCCTGTTGTGCCTTCCCTCAAAGTCTGCACCAAGTGAATAACGCAGACAGCTGGAGAAGCTGCCGGGACCCACAAAGGTTTCAGCTCCTGCTTCCAAGTACCCTTGAACCCATCAGCACTCTTGCCCTATGTACCATGTACTTCAAATACATGCCATATACTTCAAATACATGCCCCTTAATTGTTTAAGTTAACCAGAGAAGAGTTCTAGTTCAGTTCACTAAAAGCCCTCTGTGCCCAAGTTTAAATATAATTTGTTAATACATTCCATGGGTTGCCGAACCTTTGTGTACATGCATTTTCAAACTGGTGATTTTTTTTCTTATCATTGGAAACAAAGTTATTCCCTCCTCAAACTTAAGTCTCTTACTCCTTCAAGACTGGAAATTTTGAGTGGTTGCCTGATCTGTATTTTATTCTTCATTCATTCATTCATTCATTCATTCACAAGAAAGCATCTACAAGGGCAGGCACAGCATGTGTGATCAGGATACTGTGCTGAAGAAGGTTAGCAAATGCTTGTATTCACAGAATTTATAGTCTATGGAGAAAGTTAGCTCATTTGCAAGTAAGCCAATAAACTGGATAATCCTGATGGTGTTAAGTGGAATGAATGGACTTCAAGGAGTGAATCTGATAATGATTATATGTGTGTGAGGCCCCTCTGAGAATATGACATTGGAGCTGAGAAATGGAGACATCCATGTGAGGAGCTGGAAGGCAGAGCACTCGAGGCAGAGGAAACATGTAAACTTAAGATCCCAAGGGAGGAAAAAGATTGGCAAGTTCAAGTAACAGGAGTCGTATGCAGATTAGACTAGTAGGTCTGAGGGAGACTGGTATTGAGACAATTTCTAACACATTTCTATATTTGACTCATAAATTAAAGATGTTAATAGATTTCAAACTTCCATACAAATGTAATTATGATTTTGCATTAAGTATAATTACAAACATTGGGATCATTTGCATTACTCTGTGCTTAATTAGTAATGTCACAAGAGTACTTTATTATAATTTGTTATATTTTTAAAATATTAGACTTCTATTAAATACTTTCAGAATATTGCATTGGAAGGCATTTAGTTCTGAATAGCTTGTTTTATGTACCCAATTATTCCTAAGAAGTGTAGTGTATGCCTCTAGTCCACCCTCATTAGGGCCTAAATTGTGATCAATCCTAGCTACAAATTTCCATGCATAATTTTGAAAGAATGTGAATTGGGGACTTATTATCCCTCCCCAAAACATCAACTCTGTGATCTCCAGTATTCACCAATGACTACTTGATGATAGTATCATCATTGATTTAGATGATTATATCATCTAAATGTGAGTTTGTTATCTTCGGGAACAAGGAAAGCCAATGCCCAGTATGGAGGTTAATACAGAGAACGCCTCAAGAAATACTAAATGAATAGAGAAAATGCTAACAGCTTCTGAAAGCAGAATCACTTATTTAGATGGGCCTTCAAAATTAGTACTTCCTTCTTTTGAAAAGAATAATTTTGGGGTACTGAGGTGGATATCAAAACTTAAGAATGATGGTTATAAACAAAATATGCTGAATGAATGAATGAATGAATGAATGAAGAACAAATGTATCTTAATTCCTGGATTCCCAAATTTCCAACAGTAACCTAAATACCATAAAAGTATCTAGAGGGAACTAGAAGGTCTCTTCTATTAGCTGAATAACCACGACTTTTAGAATATTCATAGTAAGCATGGAGCAGTCTGCTATGGCCCCATCACAAAGCCAAGAGCACCTCTGACCCACATTTTGTCCCACATGCACTAAACGCGTGTTCCCGGCTCCGACAGGGTGGTCAATAGCGGTGGTCATCCTACCACCGACACATGTTTGTCAGATTTCTCAACGGAACAAATATTTGTCACTGTTTGATCCTAACATAAAAGTCAAAAGTCAGACTTATCTCAAATCCTGGTTATAGGCTGTTAATGATTAAGAGAGAGAATGTGACAGATCCCATCTTTTGATAACCATTTTGTAGGTAGAACCTTGGGAAGAGACAGTAACTCTTTCAGGTAAAGAAGAATGAGACCTAATCAATCTAATCAATCTCTGGATTAATTCAGCAGGACAAAATAACTCATAAGCCACTAATCACACTACCTCTGACTGTTACAACGAAAGGATCTCATAATATCGAAATGAATATAGTATACTATTTTATTGAAACATCAATGCCACTTAATTAAATTCATCATAAAATTATTAGTAACTCATGCTTTAAAGAAAAAATGTAATCATGGCTCATATTCTAAACATGAACATCCTATAAATGGCTAAAACTTTTAAAACAACTGGTATACATACTAATGTACACAGCTGGAACATACTAACTTATGAGCAGTAATGTTGCGACTTGAAAGGGTTAATGCAGCTTCCCTAACATCTGCCTTATAACCAGACAGACATTTATTTATCAGAGACTCTGGCTGAATAAAATCTGTAGAAGCTTCTCCAGATTTCAATTTTTAAAGAACGTTTCCTGGCGGAGATAAGATCTTCACTAAAAAGGTAAAGTAGTAAACCTGGGAATAAATGGAAACTTTTCTTTTGCCTCCATTAATTACAGAGGACTTTTTAGATCACGAAATTGCTTACAATCATAAAAGAAGAATTTCAAGAATTCCACGAAATTGCTTACAATCATAACAGATGAATTCCAAGGATAAATATTCAATTTTGATCACCTACTATTTCAAATGTTGTCTATCTTAATCTCTTAAAATGCTCTTCATCTTAGGCTCATAAGCATTAATCATTTACCTAACTATAAATAGGTTAAATGCTTTTTGGTATATTTACCTTTTTTCCTTTGAAGTTGAGGGTACCAGGCGGCTCCAGGACCCCATAAAACAAGCACATAATGCTGACCTTGGACCTGTTCCACTGTTAACATAACTTTCCTTTGCTTCTGTCCTCTATAACTGTATAATGCCTCTGGAAAAGAGATAGTTCATCTGGCATTACTTTATCACATAGGACACCTTACCTTAATGTCCAATGATAAATATAATAGTGATAGCCAAATGATATACTACAAAAGTCTTATATCTTAACTATTTTATAATCTAAAACTAAGACAGCACCCCAAATACTTACCTGTTAGTACAGTGATATCAACTACTTTTAGTACCGCATGGACCAGTATGTCCGGCTGCAGCTGCTCCAAATCTACAAATTCTATACTGTTCATTTTCTGAGGCTGCCTCTGAGGAAGATCTCTGAGATAGGAATGTTTTGAAGACACGTATGCCAGTAAGTCTCGAAGCACAGCATCATTAACTATATTGGAAACTAAGAAAGAGAGAGACACAAATATATGAAAGATAGCAAAATTATATTTTCTTAACAATACAATACTTTCTTAGAAATGTATTTTATGTTATAAAGTGTGATTAAATGTAAACTATGCTTTCATTTCTAAAAATATATAAACTTTTCTTAAATATTTAGGTGCAAAAATAAGGATGTTTTTAACCAAGGGAATTAGAATTATTTACCATCTCCAAAACAACTTGCCCTGTTCCCTTCTCTATTTTGTTAACAATATCATTTTTCGGGGCACCTGGGTGGCTCAGTGGGTTAAGCCTCTGCCTTCAGCTCAGGTCATGATCTCAGGGTCCTGGGATCGAGCCCCACATTGGGCTCTCTGCTCAGCTGGGAGCCTGCTTCCCCCTCTCTCTCTCTGCCTGCCTCTCTGCCTACTTGTGATTCCTTGTCTGTCAAATAAATAAATAAATAAAATCTTTTAAAAATAATAATAATAATATAATTTTTCTACCAAGTAACCAAGACCAGTGTTTTGCTTACTTCTTTTGACTCCTCCATTACCCTGTTATACCCAATCAGTGCCCCCCTAATCCCTGCAGTCTGATTTGCTCACACCTTCCCTGACCACGCCAGCTGCTGCCATTCTTCCTCAAGACTCTTACATTTCTCATCTGAAATATACTTAAGAGTCACCTCTTTCCCTGAACATGCCTTCCTCTTCCCCACTGCCAAGCCTTTGTCCTCACCACTCTCACTGGCTGCAATGCTCTCATTGACTCTACCTACGCAAATACCACCCAGAAAAACCACCACCATAGAGGTTCCCAGCGACTCCTTCCCATGGAAAGCTTTTCTCTCCAGCTCTCATGTGGCCTTTGAGCGTGTGCTACATTGTAATATTTCTCAAGATTGTTCGATCAGTTGTTTAGTTCTTTGGTCATTATGTCATTTAAATGTTTTCCTCTGTTTCTTAATTATTTGTTTCAATTTTTTCTCATTTTTTGATATATACCTTACATACAATAAAATGCACACATTTTAAATGGACAGAAGGATGAGGTTTGCTGATTAAATTTTAATTTCCCTAAAATAAGGGAAGCATATTTGAATATATAGTGGATTGTTGGGTCTGTTTGCTGATTTCAGGAGGAAAAAACAATGATTCTTCTTTCCTTCTCCCATTAACATTTTCATCCTTGTGTATTTCTGATGCTACACTAAAGCCTCATAATTCATTCTCTCATCAGGAGACTGTCCACTACAGGCCAGGCACTATGCCAGGTGCTACAGATAAAAAGACGTATCTTGTCATGATACCCACACTAAAGGAATTAGCAACCTTGAGATAGTCAATAACAAACACTGGGCTTAGGATAGGAGATACATGTAAGCCTTCCCCAAAACACATGAAAACAACTGCCCAGGCAAGTTGGAAGAGGCTTTATTGAAGGAATATTTGAGCTGGGTTTTAGAAAAATGTCCTAGAGTTTTCTAGGTAGTAAATGGAGGAGGGGGTGTATTTCCGGGTAAAGGGAAAGGGATCTGTATTCCTTTACATATTACAGATGCTCCCAGTAATCTGACGAAATACATGAATCCATTACCAGAATCATACTCTTTGTAAAATAATTTTATTGAGCTGTAACTGACATACATAAAATTCACCCTTTTAAAGTGTATAATTTGGGGCATCTAGCTTGCTCAGTTGGTAGCACACACACCTCTAAAACTCAAGATTGTGAGTTTAAGCCCCATGTTGGGTGCAGAGCCTACTTTAAAAAAAAAATCAAAAAGAATTAGAAAAAAATGAAGTGTATGATTCCAAAAAAAAGCCTATTATTCAGTGTTTTTTTAGTATTTTACAATGTTGTACTATCATTATCTAATTTTAGAGCATTTTCATTACAAAATAGTACTTTTCAATGCATAAAGTAAGATTGCAAAACCGACTATATAGAAATATAATAATCCAATATTTTTAAAGTGCCTCATTAGTACATTAAATAACAATACATAATGCATATGTAACAACTACTGTAATTTCAAAGTAGTAAGGGGCATAAATGATGTTCATGTCATTGTCAACAACTATAATACGTGATATGAAAGTGAGCGTGCCTTCCACTGGTGACCAAGCTCCAAGTATTGCTAATATCTCTGCGGATTGCTGCCTCACGCATAATGGAAGCAAGTGCTTATTTTCAGTTAGCTTCAGAGAAAGTAAAGATGTAATGCCTTCGCAGCCAAGTTCATGGATCCTTTAATGTGGAGGAATCAATTTTCACGGAAGAGAGAGTAGGAAGGACACTTAGGAGGCTAATGGCCATCTGGGGCGAGACGATGAGCGCTGGGAACCAGGCAAGACTGCATAAGGGGATGAGGGGTGACAGATCTGTGAACAGTTCAGGAGGCGGAATCCAAGAAACAATGAGATGGAGAGCTCACAGAAAAGATGAAAGATGGCATCCAGTTTCCTTGCACAGATGAGTGCATGGATAAAAACAAATGTTTTAAGGTTTTTAGAACCTGATACCTGAAGTCCATTCTAGTTAGATGACTCAGTTTCTCAATGACTTTTATGAAGCGACAGTGATATCACTAACAAAGACAAGGAACGAAAGAGAAAAGAACAGAAGACATGAAAGAGAAATGAGAGGAAGAGATAAGACCCCCCATTAGATTACAGCAAAATCCAACTCCAAGTAGCTCCATCCAGGGCTCCAATTCATTCACCAGATGTCCTGATCCCTCTTTCGCAATATTTCCGGCACATGTGGAATCAAAATTCAAACAGGTTCAAACTCTGACTCTGTAAACAATGAGTTCTGAGAACTCATACATAACCTCCCTGGGCTTCATTCTTTGTCTTAATGTGGAGCTTTTCGGGGGAAAATACAAAGATCCCTGATATCCAAGTATTACTTTCCCTGATTTTTAATACAGAAACATGGGATTACTTAAATTTCAATGAATATAATCTACATATTACATAATACAATGAAAACACTGTATTAACCTTTGATTTATATCCTTAATCATTTCAATTTAATAATATTTCAGATAAATCTATGTCCTGCCATATGTACAATGAGGAAAGAACAGAAGTCTTCTCCAAAGCACAATAGATTGATCAGAAGAATGGTCTCATGAGCTGTAAGTACTTATAAAAATAAAAACAAAAACCTAACCAAACTGATTTATTCTTTCAGAAGAAAAACAACTACAATATTCTCAAAGTATCAACTGATCACCATTCCCCTAAATCAAATAAAAAAGACTTAGAATATATATTAGCTACCATCCTGTGAAAAATGATAATATAAATTCTTATATAAGTATAAGAAGAAAGAATTTGAAGTAAGCTTTAAAGGTTCTCTAACTAGTTCAAGGTTTTTCTCTCTGTTCTACAAAAACCTGGAGCTTCCCAGGGGTTCCATGTGATATTCTTCACCTAGAATTAGGTCCTAAGGTTTTTCTGAAATGACTCAAACAGATCAGCCTTACTTGAATACAAATCAGTCCTCCACGGAAATATGCTCTCCAAGGATGTGGTGACTTCAAAGACTCATAATAAAATATTACACTTAACATCTTTTAAAGAAGTTCCCAAATTGGAAACTCACTTTTCCTTTTGTCGCTTCCAGTCTCCAGGCTGTCGGTAACCCCCACCCCTCTGAGAAGCACTTCTACTAACCAGACTGCAGCACCCATGCTGTCCTTTTGCCCTTGGCCTTGTGGAATCCAGTCCACTCACTGTTTTCCAGTTACTGAGATTTGATCTTTTCTTTCCCACCCTCCCGTGCAGTTATTTTATTCATTTGTAGTACGGTTAGGTTCAGTTGTTAATGTTGGTATTCCTTTTGGGCTTCCCCCTCCACTGCATTTTATCTGGTTTTGATGGCTTACTGTGGGTATGGGAAGCATCAGTGTGATTCAGTGAGTCAAGGCTACACAAAAAGATCCATGCAGAGAAGTGCTACTTCCTCCTCCTCCATGATATGCTATTTCCATTCCCTCCTTCTTTCTGCTCCTTTTCCCACCCCCCCTCTGTAGGTAACTCATCTCTTTAGTTTCTGTTTTTTCTTTCCTGTATTTTTTTTTTTTTGCAAATGAGGAGATACACATATATTTTATTCCTCCCTTTCTTATACAAAAGTTAGCATACTACATATACTTTGTTGAGCTTTGTGTTTTCCATGTAACAGTATGTCCCAGAAATCATTTCCTATCAGTTAACAGAACTTTTTTTCTTTCTTTTTCATGGCTGCATAGTATTTCACTGTGGAAAGGTACCACAATTTGCTCAATCATTCTGCCATGCTGGGGCATTCCGATTTTTCCCAGGGTCTTGCAATTATATGCATTGCCTTGAATAACCTTGTGCATACGTATTCTCACAGAGTTGTAGCTGTAGCTTCAGGGCAGATTCCTGTAAGTAGGCTTCCTGGGCAGAAAGCTGAGTACTAAGTAATTTTGTTAGGGATTGCTATATCCCACCAGAAGAAGTGTGGAAATTCTCATGCCTGCTAGCAATGTATAAGAGGGCCTGTTTCCCTGTAGCCTCATCAACAGCACATTCTGTCATGCTTTTTTAATTTTGCCAGTTGGATAGCAGGAAATTATATATCTGTGTAGCTGTCATTTGAATGTCTCACGTCTTTTTTCCATTTTCCTATCAGGTCCTTTGTCACTCAATTTGTAGGAGTTCTCTCTGTATTAGGAATATCAGCCTTTTGTCTAAGGTATATGTTGCAAATATTCTGTCCAAGTTTGCCAGTTGTCTTTTGACTTTGTTTTTTTGTTTTTAAGATTTTATTTATTTTTTATTTGACAGGCAGAGATCACAAGTAGGCAGAGAGGCAGGCAGAGAGAAAGAGAGGGAGAAGCAGGCTCCCTGGTAAGCAGAGAGCCCAAAGCAGGGCTCAATTCCAGGACCCTGAGATGATGACCAAAGGCAGAGGATTAACCCACCAAGCCACCCAGGTGCCCCTCTTCTAACTTTGTTTATGACACTACTGGTCATGCAAAATTTTATTTTTTAATAGTCAGATTTATTGTCCTTTTTCCTTTCCATTTGCTATTTCTGGATTCTGAATAGTAGGAAAGTTTTCTCTATACCAAGATGATAGAGAAATTCACCCGAGTTTCCATCTAGCAGTTAATGGTTTTATTTTTTATATTTAGATTCTTAATCCATTGGGAGTATATCCTTCTGTTTCATGTGAGATATTGTTCTAATTCTGTCTTTATTCTAAATGACTACCTAGTTGCCTCACCACCATTTATTAAAAAGTTAGCCTCCACCTCAGTGACCTCAGATAACATCTTTGTCATATACTAAATTATATGTGTATGGGTCTGATTGTGATCATCCTGTTCTATTCCCCTGGTTCACTTGTCTATTTACGCACCAGCATCACATGGTTTTTTAATTATAGAGGCTTTACAGTTTAAAGCCTGTCTGGTAAGCGTGGTTACCATACTTCTTCTTTTTCAGGGTTTTCCTAGCTATTCTTGCATCTTTGTTTTTCCACATGAATGTTAGTATCAAGTTGGAAATGCCATAGCACAGCTTCTTAATATTTTTATTGAGACAGCACTGAGTTTATGAATTAAATGATGCAGAACTGATACCATTTGTCTTTTATCCATGAATAGGGAATACGTCATCTTATCCATGAATAGGGAATGCTGTGTTTCCATTTCTTCACGTCCTTATTTCTTTCTGGAGTAGTTACAATTTTTTCCTCACACAGGTTTTGCAAAGTTCTTGTTAATTTTATTCCGAAGTACCTTCTTTACTGGTTTTGCCGATGAGCTCTTCCCTCCCCTCATGCCCTCTGCTTAGTGTTTGTGTATACAAAGGCTACTGACTCTTTTAACATTAACTTTCATCGCCTGTTAACGCCACTGAATTCTTTTATTGTTTGAATTTAGTTTATCTTTGATTCCCTGAAGTTTTTCAGATATGTTATCAAAGCATTTGTACATATAGTTTTTACTCTTTTTCACCCACTCAGATACCTCTTCTTATCTAGCTGCACTGCTTGATAACTCTAGTATAGTGATGAGAGTAGCAGAGATAGTGGACATCCTTACCTTGTTCCTGATTTTAGTGGAAATACCTCTGGTGTTTCTCCATTAAATATGATGCTGGCATTAGGACTAAATACATCTAACTTTATTGACACAGTGCCAATTGCATTGTAATTGTAACACTATATTGATACTATATTTATTGATACTGAAAGAGAAAGTATCCTTCAATTTCCATTTCCTGGAGTGCTTTTTATGGTAAATGGTTGTTAAATTTTGTCAAATCATTTCTCAACCTCTACGGAAATAAATATATAATTTTTTCTTTATGGTACGGTATACAAAATTCATGGATTTTCTAATATTAAACATACTTTTCCATTTCTGGAAAAAGTCTCACTTGATCATTATTTCTTTAATGAAGTGTCAGATTTTGTTTACTAATATTTTGTTTAGACTTCATGCATGAATACTCATGGATAATACTGGTCTGTATTTTTATTTGTAATGACTTCATTTGGTTTAGGTGTCAGTGTTATATTTCCTTAATAAAAGGAATTAGGAAGTTTCTTTCTTCAATACTCTGGAATAATTTTTAGAGCATTGGAACTATCTGGTCTCTGAAGGTTTGATAGAGTTCTCCTGTGTAACTGTCTGGGCCTGGCAGCTTTTTTGTATGGTAGTTCCTTAATAATTTTCTCCATTTCTTCTACAGAAACTGGTCTATCTAAGCTATTGCTCATATCCATCCATTTCTCATTATTTCCACTGATCACCCATTATCTCTCAACCTCAACTATTCTAATAACCTCCTAATTCCCTGATTCTGTTCCATGCCCAGCCCTTCCCAACCAGATCTATGGTATTCTCCATCCTGCCCTTTGTTACTTCTTAGCATTCATTATCATCTGCAAATATTATATTTGCATGTCTCTTTAGTTTCTTCCTTGTCTGTCCTCCACACATGAACATGAGCGCCATGAAGGCCAGCACCAAGTGGACCCCCAGTGTTCACTGCCTAAAACAATGTCACCACTTAATAGGTATAAACTGGGCAGATGAAGAGCTCAATTTTAGTTATTTTTTAATGTTATTTATTTATTTATTTGACAGATAGAGATCACAAGTAGGCAGAGAGGCAGGCAGAGAGAGAGGGGAGGAAGCAGGCTCTGCTTGGAAGCAGGCCAAGCAGAGAGCCCAATGCAGGACTCGATCCCAGGACCCTGGGATCATGACCTGAGCCAAAGGCAGAGGCTTTAACCCACTGAGCCACCCAGGCACACCAATTTTAGTTATTTTATGAGACTGTGTCAGAGCTGATTTCCCACTGACTAGCTTTCCAAGGATATGGGGAATTCTCACCCTTCTCAAACACCATAGTTGTTGTTCTGTTCTGCTTACCCTGCCTTTCTTTGAGAATTCTTATTATTCACGGGTTGGAATTCCATGCTGTATCTTCCATATATGCCATATACAACTTCCTTGTCATTCCAGTTAATCTCTTATATAATCAGTGTATTTTATATATATAGCTATTTTATATACAGCTATTTTTCTATGACACTGTTTTAGTTTTCTAACAAATATATTTTGCTTATTACTTCTCCCATTGATACTACTATATTATTATATACTACATGTAGGTACAATACCTCATATTCATTTTTTTTTAAAGATTTTATTTATTTATTTGACACACAGAGAGAGAAATCACAATGAGGCAGAGAGGCAGGTGGAGAGAGAGGAGGAAGCAGGCTCCCTACTGAGCAGAGCCCCATGCGGAACTCGATCCCAGGACCCTGAGATCATGACCGGAGCTGAAGGCAGAGGCTTAACCCACTGAGCCACCCAGGCGCCCCCCTCCTATTCATTCTCTCATTTAATCTTTACAGCAACTCTTTAAGCTATATATATTTTTAAATTTCCATTTCACACAAGAGGAAGCAGGGTACAATGAGGTTAAGTAACTTGCTGAAAGACACGGTCGGTGGAAATGGTAGGGCCAAGATTCAAATCCTGCTCTATTTGACTCCAGAGACAATAATCACCAGTTTATACTGTCTCTCTTACTTTGTTTTCCTTTTTAACTTCTTGGAGAAATGGATAACTGCTGGGCTCTTCACTGAATAGCTCGCTTTAAAGAAGAGAAAAATGGATGTCAGAGAAGGAAGGTAGTCTTTCCTAGCAGTGGTGGACTGAAGAACCAGGATTCAAACTACAACCGTCTGACTAGAAGGCCCATGCTTATCTCAGTACCTTAAGGTTTCATAACCAGAGATTGGGGAATCCCACAAAAGAACTTCAGAGGTCCATCGAACCATTTGGAATTATTTGAAAAATGTTGTTTCTAGGGGTGCCTGGGTGTCTCAGTGGATTAAAGCCTCTGCCTTTGGCTCGGGTCATGATCCCAGGGTGCTGGGATGGAGCCCCGCAATGGGCTCTCTGCTCAGCGGGGAGCCTGCTTCCCCCTCTCTCTCTGCCTGCCTCTCTGCCTCCTTGTGATCTCTCTCTGTCAAATAAATAAATAAAATCTTTTTAAAAAAATATTGTTTCTATCTACCTAAGTCCATTTTTCTGGAGAAATGGGCCATAGCTTCTCAAAGAGAGCTCTGACTCCTTAAAAGGTTAAGAATCACTACTATGTGGACTCTAAGAAAAGTAAGAAAATGGAATCTGAACCCTAATATTTCTTAAAAGAGTTATGATTTGCAATGTACATGTTTATTTTTATAAATTCTAGTTTCATTCTTACTGAAGAAAATAAACCAACACTGTTCAACTAACCTGTTTAGAAAGCATTTCAGGGGTGCCTGGGTGGCTCAGTGGGTTAAAACCTCTGCCTTCAGCTGGGGTCATGATCCCAGGGTCCTGGGATCGAGCCCCACATCAGGCTCTCTGCTCAGCAGGGAGCCTGCTTCCCTTCCTCTCTGCCTACCTGTGATCTCTGTCTGTCAAATAAATAAATAAAATCTTAAAAAAAAAAAAGATTTAAAAAATAAACAAATGAAATCTTGAAAAAGAAAGAAAAGAAAACATTTCATAAAATTACTATTTTAACTTCTTTTTCTAATATAGAAAAGTGTATATACTTCTAATACTAAGAAATTATTAATTTAATTATTAATGTCTTACACTCTTGAGACTGGACAAATGAGTAACATTTTAGCTCCTTTTTCTAATATAGAAAACAGTGTATATACTTTAAATACTAAGAAGTTATTATATTTAAAATGTCTTACACTCTTCAGACTGGACAGATGAGTAACTTCCAAGATTTAGTAACTGACTGGTAAATGTTGATTGTAGTACTGTCTCACCAATCCAGTGATTTTCATGAATGGTAACATCTAAAAAGGAGAAAATAAAGTTCCTCTGATCATGCCATACATTCCTTCACACTGTAATTAACTTAGCAATCATAGCAAAATATTATGCATGTCTCTCACATGTCAGGCAACTCAAGTTCAGCTGAAGTTCGGGTGGGTCAAATTATCTGCCTAAAGACACAAAATAATAAAATAGCACTAACAAAATTGCTTCTGTATATCTGAACAGTATCAGTGTGGAAGCTCACTGCTCCACAATGAATGGTTTAATGGCTTTTGTTTACATAAAAGAAATGCTCTCACGTCTATTTTGAGAAATTAAAAGGAAATCATTTGAGCCAGGAAGGAAAGTAATGGTTCCAAAGCAGTAGTGCCTCGGAGAGCAAATAATATTTAGTATGCATTTACCCCCTGCTGTAAATACCTATGAATATAGACATTCTCAAAGGAATTTATTTTTTAATTAAAGTTTTCTTTAATTAAAAGCAATCTTCATCTCCAGATGTTAGAAGTGAAGGATCTGGGAGGTAAGGAACACTTTCCAATGGGATGTAAACCATAGGTCATCTATGATCTAAGATGTCTAGAGAAGAATCGGAGTGGAACTAAATATACCAACAGGCAGAAACAATTCCAAGTAGAGCAAAAACTGTTCGTTAGAGACAGAGATATATCAACCCCAGGCAAGATATGATCAGTGCATAAAACGCTAGAGGTATAAAGATATCCTAACAGCAGCAAGTTTTTGAGATAATAATTAAGAAGGAAAAACAAGGAGGCACACCTTCCAAGTACTTACAAACTGACACCCAGACCCTCTCTCCATCTTCAAAACCATTTACCCCATTACCCACAACTGCCAAAAGGACATCCCTGCCTGGATATTCTACCGCCCCCCCTCCTCAAACTCAGCAATGCTCAAACCTGCTCTTCTTCTCATACGACGCATCTCACTTGTGGGCACTCTGGAACCCACCAGGTAAATTCAAACATGAAATCAACCTGAGCATCTACCTCTCCCTCCCCACCCTTGTCTCCAAACCCCAATCTGTTGATTCTGCCTCTTGAATCTCCCCATGGCCCTGCCAGGACCGTTTTATATCATACATTCCTCTCTCTCCTAGCAGGTCCCCTTCCCACCTCCAATCCATGTCCCCAGTGCTAATGAGCGATTTCTCAAGAACATTAATGTGATCTGTTGACTGGTTTAGAAAGAACTCAGCAGCTGCCCACTGCCTGGCCAGCAACAGCTAGCACCGCATTCTAGACTTCTCATAATCTGACCATCAGGATGCCTGCTCTTCAGAAAGAAACATGTCAGAAAGTTCAAGGAGAGGCTTTGGGAAACAAAAACCTAGGTTGGGTTAGGGACTTGCTAATCAGGAGTGATAGGGTCGAGTGGAATTCACGGCTCAGCCCTTGCCTCCTGGCTCTCCTGATTCGCTCTTACTGATACGCCCTAGAGCCTCTCTTGTTTGTTCTGAAAACCTACGGTTTTCCACAGCTCCGTGTGAGGTCATCTTTGAACTCTGGCCCCCAGTCTCCCTTAGACGGATCTTACTTACAGCACCTCTTCATGCCTAGTGCTACAACTATAACGGCAAAACGTCCGCTGTGTTACTGAACACAGTGTGAGCTGGCATATATCTGCTGCAGAAATAAGTTCAGTTTGGGGTTATACGTCAGCAGATACTAGATATCCAACATGGAGGTATAATGATGTACAATTCGATACTGTTAATTAAAATGGGATTTTATCCACAAATTTCTCTGTATGTATAATTTCAGTACTTAATTAGGAAAAGGGGGAAGTATGGATTTCTTTTTTTTCCGTGAAGTTTCCATCTGTCCACACAAACAAAAGAAACCCATGCAGAAATTGGTAAACTAGAATACTTTTTTTGCTAAGGAAGTAAGGCAAAACAGAAAGAAGAAAACCTGATTTCTTTAAAAGGTGCTCATAGAAATAATCTAAATATCCCATAAGAGGAAAATGGCTAGGGAAACCAATCAAGGCACTTGAAAGAAGGTTACCTAACTGTACGGACACCAGGGAAAAACACAGGGATGGCAGGCTTGAGTTTCCATCTGCCAGGAAATGTCCTCCTGTGAGGCTCACCCAGTGATGGGAATTGCCTTGGAAACATGACCATGGTCCAGGGCCCAGTTGTCTCCTGATAGTCTGGGAATCTGATTTTGTCGGGAACCCAAAAATAGATTTCAGCACTGCAACATAAGCTCCCGTTAAACAAGTTAATGAGACAAACAAAAAGCACAACACCATTTTAAAATTTACAATGGGGTGGTGCCTGGGTTGCTCAGTGGGTTGAGCCACTGCCTTCGGCTCGGGTTGTGATCTCAGGGTCCTGGGATCGAGTCCCGCATCGGGCTCTCTGCTCAGCAGGGAGTCTGCTTCCTCCTCTCTGCCTCTCTGCCTACTTGTGATCTCTCTCTGTCAAATAAATAAATAAAATCTTTTAAAAAAAATTTACAATGGGGTATTAATTGCCACAGAAACTGCATTAGCAGGCCACTCTCATGGAGGCAGGTGGGTTTATAGCTGGAGAAGCAAATGGTAAGCAAAGGGCTGGCTTGGTGAGCACTGAATCAGAATAGGGGAGCTAGATTAATTGACTTACCAACAAATAAGATGGCATTGCGAGTGGGCGGGGACCACGCTCACTTTGTCGATTACAATCCCACATACCTCTTCATGAGAGGGTGCACCTGACAGTCTTACCTGTGCAACTAAGGTCTAATAGGCAAGGCTCTTGTTCTCCCAGCAAACCACTTGGTAGAAACCACCAAGGACTGCCTTGATATTGTCTTTTCCCAAGCTTCTGAGGCTCACCCCACTCTGCTTCTCTACCACATTCTTTCTCTAGATAGATTATTGAACTTAATCAGCTTCCTCCCACTCTGGGATTCATCCTTAAGATGATTGGTATCTCTGCTCTAATACATTGTATTTTCAATTAATTAAGAACATGTAAAAAAAATGTTAGATGTCTTATGTCAGAAAGCAGCAGGATAAAAACTCAATGTTCTTTATGATTACAACTCTATAGTAAGAGTATAGGTTCTGGAGCTTAGGTGAAATCCTGGGTTTGCCACTTCCTAGATGTGTGAAACTGGATACACAGCTTTACTTTCCTGGGGCTCCATTTCCTCAAAGTGAAAAATGCGGCTAATAATCAGTACCTTCTTCATATAGTTGTTGTAATGAATTGATACACACATAAAGTTTAAAACAGGGTTGTGGGGGTGCCTGAATGGTTCAGTCATTAGGTGTCTGCCTTCAGCTCAGGTTGTGATCTCAGGGGCCTGCGACTGAGCGCCGTGTCGGGCTCCTTGCTCGGCGGGAAGCCTGCTTCTCCCTCTCCCACTCCCCCTGCTTGTGTTCCCCTTCTCACTGTCTGTGTCAAATAAATAAATAAAATCTTTTTAAAAAATAAATACATAAATAAAACGGTTGGACACAAAGTAAGTTCCCAATAAATATCAACTATTACATATGTATGTATACATGTTATAAGGAGCAGACGGAAGATAACTGGAAGGTAACACTCCAAACCCCTACTGGTGGTGGTGTGAGGTTGGTTTAATACCAGCAGTTTTTCCTTCTCATATTCCCAAATGTAAGTATAATTTTAATAATTAAAAACACAATAGAAATTCTCTCTCTCTCCCCTCAATAAGAAGGTGATGTGCACAGCATTATTAGGGCTTACATAGTAGAAATGCTGTCCTTTCATCATAAGACTGCTCAGATAGCTCAAGAAAACACTTAAAAATGAGACATATGTAGACAAAGCCATAAGGAAACAAAGAAAGAACCTGATGATATGACCTGAATGCTCATGTAGTGAATGAAGGGGAGGAGCAACCAGGGAAGGCTTCTTCAAGGTGAGCAGAAAAGAGGGCAAGAACTAAGAAGGTCTAGAGTAAAGGCCCAGAAATGGCAGGGACATGGGATACCAGGCGATGGTAAGGGCACTGGAAAGGGATTGATCATGCTGCCTCCCAAAGCGGGAAAACAGTAATAAGACCTAAAGTGGGAGCTGGGGGAAGCCTACAGCTACCCAAAAATGACCTTACCTGTGAGCAGAATTATATCTCCAGGAAACACTGTAAGTGCCCAAAATGCCGCAGCCCTCCACAGAGAGACCTTCTTCTGAATTCTTGACTGGTCCGTTACCACAATTATTCCTAAAGGCACTTTAGAGCCAGAATTTGGTCCAGACTTTATACTTATTTCTTTCACATGACATGGAGATAATACCAGAACTAAACAATTATACTTCTGGCTTTTAGAATCACAATTTTTTATTAATGATGTTTTTTTAATCCCCTTAAGTGTAGACACATTCCTCTGGTCCATGGCTGCAGTGGGATCTCCGGCATCAGAGACCAACTTAATTTTCTTGAATGGTGGGAGGACTTCAGACAGAGCTCTGGAATGGGTCAGCTTGTCTTCTTTGAGCTTTGGAAAGGTCCAACTTCTTTTAATGGGACTTTTGTGGAAGCCGTTTTGCTGGGAACACAGCATTCCTGAGCTGTATGACTCAATATGTACAGCACTGGGCAGCAGTTTATCTTCAAAATTGAAAAGTGCTTGAGATCCTGTATCTTCCTCCAGACCTTTATCAGATTTCATGGGAGTGCCGCTACTTTTTGTTTCAGGACAAATAGGACTGAAGAGTTCCAGGGAATGTGCTTGGTTTTGTTCACTTTCACATCCTCCTGCAAAGTCCTCATTGGGCCGAGTCAGATCATCTTCAAGCATTCTTACTTCCCTATGGCTTGCCTTTGGTTTGCTCTCCATGTTTACAGGCCCTTTATTTGTAATATTGTGTCCTTTAGACTTCCTTTGAGAGAAAAAAGCCACCTGGCTGGAGGTCATTATACTAAGAAATTCAGTATCAGTAGAGACCTTTCCAACAGCTTCGGACCCTGGCTTATCTTCTGTGTCCAAGGAAAAGATCTCCAGACCCTGGCTGAGTGCCTCATGATGCCAGCCTTCTGTGGGCACACACTTGGCTTCCTTCGCTCCAGGCCATGTACTAATCTGTTCCGCACTACAGACCAGATCTAGTGCACACTTACGGTCTAACTGAAAGAAGTTTTTCCGGAAGTTCCGACCGCATGTATTTGCCTGATCTTTATGCTCTTCATCTGTAATTTTCTTATTTTCGCTGAGAAACTTTGGAAACTTTTCTTCTTCAGTTAAATGCTGAACTTTGCCCTTAAATCTGCATATTTGCACATCGGGGCTGGTTTTCTCTCTCATCCCTAAAGGGGGACCCTCCTGGGATTTTACAGGCTGTGTTTCAGACATACAGTGTAGAGAGTCTTCGTTCACATGAACAGGTTCACTAGTAGAGTCTGTTAAAAAACGAGCATTAGGAAGATGGGGAGGACCCTTGGCTTCTAGGACTGGATGGTCTTCAAGAGTTCCATGTATGCAGTTTTCATCCCTCAGATGTAAAGAATGTTGGTTGTATAAAAGCTGAATTTTTTTCCAGCGGTTCTCAGTAGACCTTAAAGAAGGTGGTTCTGGTGATATGGTCATGTTCAATGGACCAACTGGCGCACCCCAAAAAATGTGGACTTGAGATCCTCCACTCATAGTTTCTGAAAAAAATTAAAATGAGTATTTTGTCACTAGAAACTTTATACATTGATATTAACTTAATAATATGCCAAAAGAAAATGTCACCTAAACTATGAATTAAAAACATAATTAATAAAGGTTATTTATACTGAAATCCCATTTAACTACAAACTTCATAAATATACAAGAAACCAAAAGATTTTGGTTTGAGAAATCAAAATTTGGTTGAGAAATCAAAACAGCCACTTAAATGAAATAAAAAAAAAAGACTCTAAAAAAATAAAGCTAAGTATACTAACATCAAATGATGTTTAATCACATTTAAATGAGTTAGTAGAGAAGGAAAAAGAAGGTATTTGTTTCATTGTACTCTAGTCACCTTTACCTTTCCTGTTTTCTTTACTCCAGAGATTATCTCAGTAGCTCTGAGGCCTCCTTCCCATAACAGTGAACCTGATTCCCAAGACAAAATAGAGGGCTCCAACCAAGAGGGAGAGAAAACGAAAACCTGAGACTGAGGCTCTCTCTTCAAGCCGTTGAAGTAAGTGACTGTGTCATCTCGGTGCTTGGGCCCAGGTGTTAGCACAGCTAGTGACTCCTGTCCTGTACTCTTCAGTCTTCTCGGCAACACAAATACAAAGATTAAGAGTAGTCATTCTGTAACACACAGAGAAAAGGGATCCGTTGTGATTTAAACTTTTTGTCATTAACTGTGGCACCTGGTGTAAGTACATCTAAAGAAGCATCCTATTTCCTGAGATGAAAAATGAAGATTCACACCCTATTTACTTGATAATCCCTGACTTCCAAAGGGACTTTACGTACTAGGTCTGGTCCTAGAGCTTGCCAAGAGCTTTCTCACCGTGCTACAGGGACAAAGAGACAGATAAGGTTCTTGGCCTAAACAGAAAGGAGGGGAAAATAGTGACTGTAAACTAATACTCTGAAAATAACGTACCGAATCTGACAGCCTATAAACAGGAAATGACCATCTGCTGGGGAAGTGAGCCACTGTGGCCGACAGCATTTAAACAAAAGAAACAGCAGCTATAAAAGGCAGAGTTGGGCAGACCGATGGCATGACTAAGGACTTTTAACCAGAGTACAGGGTCCTTTGTAAAAAGGCAGGAAGTTTTCACATCATGAGAAGTCCATGTGGCGGTGCGAGAAGTCTGGAAGTCCACAGAAAGGGGGAACCCTCACGAAATAACAACTGGGATCACCAGTCACTCTCAACATCCTTGAGGATTGGCTCATTGTCACCTTCTCCAAATCTAATCATTTCTCTCATTTTAGAATTCTTGTGATTTCAGTATCAATGGGGGAAGATCCTTCTGTCCCCCGACCTCTGGGGTCCTTGTCCTCCTCGCCTGTAGGGACTGTACTGCCCATCTTACCCCAGTTACCCATTCTTAAAGTTGCATACCCTCCTATTATCCGTAACTGCACATCCTTCCCTGATTTAAGCTTTCAGGGCTCCGATTAGTTTCTCCCCTCTTCCTACTTACTCCCTCTAAATGCACCACTTGGGCAACTCCTTGAACATGCGGGACCTACGACTGACTGTAGGGACCATATCTTTACAGCTTCATTCTTCACCTCCCTCCTTAACCAGCTTCAATCCCTGCACCCAGAGTCCAATGGCTAGAAGTAACTAGGAAAACAAACAAAAACCTTCAACGGAAAACTAGTCTCATTTTAAGTTCATGACCACTAACCTCCAGGGGGTACCTCGCAATCTGTCTTTCCTTTTCCACTCACTAAGCTAACTGTTCCCATACCTCTTCACTCTTTAAATCTGCAGCATCGCTTCCCCACTCCTCGAGTGCAGCAGGTGACCATGCTACCATCTCTATTTACAAGCTCTCATCAACAGACCTACCAACCCAGCCCTACCCTATGAGAGACTGTGCCCCCCTTCCTGTTACTGTGGATGAACTGTCCATGCTTCTACGCAAGGCCATCTCTTCCCTACTTAAATGAAATGTTAGAGCTTATTCCTTTTTTCTTCCTCAGGTTCCAAAATCTCTCCTAGGTCGTTGATTTTTCTCTCTGTCCTGGGGCATGTCCATCAACATACGGACGTGCTGCTATTTTTTCTCATGTTGTTATTCCTTGGCTCCTTTGCCTCTCCAACCATTCTGCTCCCCTCTGCAGGAAAATCCCTTGAAAGAATTGTCTATCTCCCTCTTCTCCCATTCTCTCTTACACCTACTCCCGTCAAGCTTTGGTCCCAACCACCCCAGTGACACAGCACGTTTCAAGGTCCCCAGTAGCCTCCACACTGCCATGAGGAGTCCATTCTCCATTTTCAGCCACATCTGATGCCAAGGACCTCGCCCTCCTTCTTCAACACTCTATTATTGGGATTTAGGGATTCTACCCGCTCTTAGTCCTCATTCCAGGTGGCACTACTTCACCGGGTAATCTTTCTCAGTGTCTTCTGCCGGCTCCTCAAGGCCAGGACTTCGTGCTCAGGGGCGTGTCCTTGAGTCTCTGTGCTCCCTCCCTGGATGACCATACTGTCTCCAGGCTCTGAATATCCTCTCGGGCTAATGACAATCACATTACACCCCCATCACAACCTCTCCCCTGAACTCCTGACTCCTTAACCAACTTTCCACTCACACTTCACAGCAACAGAATGTCTAACAGGCAGCTGTGCAGAAAAGAGTTAACACGGCAGGCCTCTGACTACTGTCCTTAAAAAGGCTGGCCTGCAGGATGGGCCCAGGCTGGCGTCTAGGAATTTAGACTCCAGGAGGCTTCCCACGGTTCCTTGATAAGAATGGCTCACCCTGCCTAAACTACCCATGTAAACAATGTTGTGATGAACAGTGGCTTTCCTTCTGAGAAACGGGAATTTCAGTATATGCCGTGCAGAGGATGGCTGCGTGACCAGAACTCCTTAGAGAAATTGCTGGTCTCAGGTCCGGAGCAAGAAATGTACGAGGTGAGCCTGAAATATCTTGTCATCCCAGAAAATAAGAAAACTACCAGACGCTGCTAGGGTGGTGTCAGAAGAACTCAGGGGTCATCTTAGAGAAGTTCCCATCCGCCAAAGTTGAGCACTCTGTCATTGAGAATGATTACTATACTGGATTGGAACACACCCAATTTGTTTAAATGCATGAGTTCACAAAGATAACTAAACAAACTTTCTCAGTGACCTTGGGAGGATACTGGTCTAAGTAATTGTTTCAAAAGCTGGTGAATTAAGGGGAGCCTGGGTGGCTCAGTCATTAAGCATCTGCCTTTGGCTCTGGTCATGATCCTGGGGTCCTGGGATCCAGCCCCGCATTGGGCTCCCTGCTCAGCAGGGAGCCTGCTTCTCCCTCTCCCATTCCCCCTGCTTGTATTTCCTCTCTCACTGTCTCTCAATCAAATAAATAAAATCTCAGGACGCCTGGGTGGCTCAGTTGGTTGAGCAGCTGCCTTCGTCTCAGTTCATGATCCCAGCATCCTGGGATTGAGTCCCACATCAGGCTCCTTGCTTGGCAGGGAGCCTGCTTCTCCCTCTGCCTCTGCCTGCCACTCTGTCTGCCTGTGCTTGCTCTCGCTTCTCTCTCTATGACAAATAAATAAATAAAATCTTTTAAATAAATAAATAAAATCTTTTAAAAAAAAATCTGGTGAATGAAAGAAATTTTATCCTCTCTTTCTTTACTAACAGTATCTCAAGAAGACCCAACTATTTGAAGAAATCTTTCTTTACAGAGATATCCTGCTGATAAACAAACAAAAAAGAAACTATAGAATAGCACCATTTTGCAACTCCCAATGAATGAGTAGAGTATATTGTCTAGGCAAAAATCACTGATGACTGCTAATGTCACAAGGCAGATGTTGTAGGGGAAAATGGAGGGGCTCTGTAGACTGAGATCAATTATAATGTATGAACCTTATCTAGATCCTGATTTGAAGACACAAATGTAAAAATATTACAAACAACTGGAGAAACTAAATTTAATAACATGAAGGGATTATTGTTACTTTTCAGTGGGATAATGCTACCAAGGCTATGTATGAAAGAGGGCTGGAGACGCATGAGTGTCTGCAGGTAAGATGGGGTGACAGCCCAGATGCCTGTAGAACCCTGGGAGGGGAAGCAGATTAAGGGTGTAGATAAAACAAGACGGTCCATGTGTTAATCAGGGTGAAGAAACACATAGAGGTTCACAGCAGTAATCACTCTGCTTTCGTATATGCTTGAAATATCTGTAATACAAGTCTTCTCTTTGCTGTTCTTAAGAAATACTGTTCATACCCACAGAACTGCAGAAAGATTAAAGCAGTCTAATGATAGCCAAGATTGAGGAACTCTCACACTGCTGGTAGAGCAGTAAATCAGCATTCCACTTTGAAAAACAATTTGGTAAAGCTGAGGATACACATACCACATAACCAAAGAGTTCCACTTCCAAATTTCTGCTCTGGAGAACCCTGGGGATTTTATATATGTACAAGAATGATCATGGGAGACTTTTTAAGCAAAAGAAGTTTAGAAGCTAAAAGTTCATGAAGAGGAAAATGGTTACATCATGGGATATTCAGAGAAAGATTACCATATGGCAGCAAAAAGAAGTAGCCAAGAGTTACAGGTCAACACGAATATATTTTATAAATACAATTTTTTTTTTTGAGCCCAGAGCTGGGCTTGAACTCATGACACTGAGATCAAGACCTGAACTGAGATCAACAATCAGATGCTCAACTGACTGAGTCACCCAGGCTCCCCACAAATACAATTTTAAATCAAAGAAACAATCTGAAGAGTATATAAATTTGGGCATTGATATATTGAATTTTTTAATATTTTTATAATTTGAGTATCATTGACACAAAGTTATATTAGTTTCTGTGTTACATAAGTTGTACAACTTCGTGATTCTGATTCAACAAGTTTATATATTAGGCTATGTTCACCACAAGTACAGCTGTCAGTATTAAATTAAAATACTGAATTTTTAAATACTTCTGAGAATAAAACACAAAATTCAGGATTGTGGTTACCTTCAGGAGGGAGGAATAGGAATGTAATAGGTAAAGGTACACAAAGGACTTGAATTGTACTGAACATGCTTGGTTTGTTTTTTGGTTTTTTTTTTTTTAATGAGGTGTGGTTAAAGAGGTGTTCCTTATATTGTTCAGATATATTTTATGATACAAAAACCCCTAGAAAAAAAAACATTGAGAGGCGACATTAGGATTGTTTTTTTAATTTTTCTATATTTTTTAAAAGCTTATTGTGATGAATAATGAGTATGTATTATTTTCATAATAATCAAAACCTTTTTGCTTGGTAATTTAGGCTTTTCTTTCACAATCTCCAAACTGAATATGATGGTCCAAAAAATCTAAGATTGCAGAGTAAGAGCTGAGCACAATGATGGCAGTTAGTAATGTGTTAGCAGTTACAACAAAGATACACCGCAATAGTGAGTTCTTACTATGGCAGCAAAATAGAGGTAAGTTTAGGTGACGAGTTTTGATATATAAAAGAGGACTAAGCCTCACTAATTACTATAACTGTATACCCCACCCTATCTAATCCTCATAGAAAGAATAACCTGCATAAGGAATAACAGATCTAGTGGATCAATCATTTTACTACTAATGTGTCATTATTAAATTGGCCACTAGGGGGCCCCCAAATAGCACAGTCAAAACCTTCAAGTTCTAAAGATGCATTAAAATCAAGCAGAACAGGGAGAAACTATGCTGACTAGCAGGTGGAAATACTTATATTCAAATCAAATGCATAAAATTACAGTGATAATGACCTTCCCTCTCGCAAATATCTGGGTTTCTCTCCAATGGTTTCTTCCCTTTAATCTCAATCCTTAAAAAACAAAACAAACCAAAAACAAACTTCTGGGGTGGGTTTAGTGTCTGCTTTCAGCTCAGGTCATGATCCAGGAGTCCTGGGATAGAGCCCCGTGTAGGGCTCCCTGCTCAGTGGAGAGCCTGCTTCTCCCTCTCCCTCTGCTGCTCCCCATGCTTGTGCCCTCTCTCACATAAATAAAATCTTTCAAAAAGTGTTGGGGGGGGGGGGCCCAAACTCTATGTTGTTTCTTTGTTCTTACTTCCCATTTATTCTCCAACACACTTAAATATGGCTCTTATTCCAGTCATTTTATAGTAAAAAGCTATAATGCTTTTTATTATGAAAACCAATGCCCTTTAATGGCCAAATCCAAAGGTCAGTTTTCGATCCTTTCCTTACTGCCATTTGAAACTGTTTATAAGTTCCTTTTCCCTGAAACATTCTCTTTTGATTCTGTGAGAATGCATCGGATTGGAATTACTTTATGCTTAAGAGACAGATAATTGCTGGTTTTTTCATTCACTCATGTATACAACAAATACTTAATACTACGTGCTGGGCATTATGCTAGGTAATGAGAAGTCAGCAATGACAAGGAGTTTTCAGTAGCTTCTAGTCTAATGGAAGCAACAAAATGACATTATAAAATAGTGCTATTGAGGGGCTCCTGGGTGGCAGTGCGGGTAAGCCTCTGCCTTCCTCTCAGGTCATGGTCCCAGGGTCCTGGAACCAAGCCCTGCATTGGTCTTTTTGCTCTGCGGGGTGCCTGCTACCCACCCCACCACCCCGACCTCTGCCTGCCTCTCTGCCTACTTGTGATCTCTGTCAAATAAATAAATAAATTCTTTTTTTAAATAGTGCTATTGACCTGCCACAGGATTAAATGCAGAGATGTGTCCAGCAGGCAGAAGACGGGGGGCAACCAACCAAAGCAGGACAGCCCATTATCTGCATTTTTCATAGGCTCTTAGGACTACAATTAGATTAATTTAAAATCAAATCAATTCAGAATAAAAGGAGTCCAACATAGTCCCCAAGTCCCCTTCCTCTCCACTCCACCACAGGAGCCCAGAAAGCAGCTTCAGTTGCCTTACCCAAGAGACACACATGCCTTCAGAACATTTATAGAGACTATAAGACACTCACTGCTTCTGGGTCCTCACTTAACCTTTTCTCCTGAAGGTCCTGCAGTCAGACTTCTATTTCTTACCGCTGTTCAGACAACAGTGAAGTTCAAATTGTCAAATAAGTACTCACAGTACTGGGCGACTCTAACTGCAAAACTCTCTTCCCTCCGTTTCTAGAATGCTACGCTTTCCTGGTTCCTCTTCCTCTCTGGCTCTTCTTTCTCTCTCATGTTGGACCATGTCCTCTTTTCACGCCACACAACTCTGCAGAATTTCACCTGGTCTCATTCATTTAACTACTAAATATCCCCCAATGGATACTTATGCTTTATCAATGGATACTTAACCAACCACTCTCCCAACTTCAGACATCCTTCTAGTCTTGCCATACCCTGTATCCAGACTGGATTCCATTCCTTGGACTCAACTCTAGTACAGTTTATGGTTACAAGGCCATGAGGTCAGAGGTCCCCAAGATTCAGAGTCCTACATGGGAAGCACACAGGGATATCTTGAGAGTTCAGAGAAGATCTCCCAGGACAACAGACATCTGAAATGAATCAGTTCCATAAAACACAAGGTTATGTGTCCCTAATAATTATTTCAGTATGCCTTTACTTTTTAAATGTACCCCCCACTAAGTATGGAACTTCCCACACACACACCAAAAAATGGACTAGAGAGTATGGTCCTCTTAATTCAAAAAAGAAGAATTTTTTCGAAGGTTTTTATATCTAAGCTGCTGCTACAAAATCCTGTAACTGACAGGAGTTGTGAGTGAGTGAACAGGAGAATAGGATTGGGGGGGGGGGCACAAATCATCTATCAAAGCAAAAATACACACAGTAGAAAGTTAAGTTACAGACAACTGATAAATTGCAATGATTCCAGGATATGTTTGGGGTATACTCAGAGGGTTAAAGCTCATTAAGATACCAGATGAAACTTGCGGGTACATATCCATTACTGTAGTTAATGATTAGCCAATTTCTCAATCTGCAGAAGGCCACTTCAGTCAGAAAGACCAATACAACCATAACCCTTTATCTTTAGAGTGGTCAGAGTCTGATGAATGGGTCAAAGATTTATAAAACAGGATGAACTGTATCAGCAAGTTTTGTCTTTACAGAACACTGCAACTAAAAATGCTTATTACAAAATATATGTGGTTAAAAGAGAGTCCTTTCTCTGCCTTATAAAACTCACTGTTATAATGCCTTTCCATGCCCATTTTACCAAAAACGCTAAGCATCATAAAGTTATTCGATAGCATTAAGTAACAAAATAAAGAGGCAAGACAGGGTTGTGTTGAGAAGCATGGGTTTCAGAGTAGGAGAGATATGGTTACAACTCTGCAACTTAATAAAAATGTAAACTTGGAATTGTAGAAGCTAGGTGAGAGTTACACCGGGCTCATCATTACTATTCTTGCTACTTTTGTAGACATCTGAAAACAACTATAATAAAAGCTTAAATTTCTTTACGTATCAAATGAGAATTAAGTTTCTTTATCTGTCAATTGAGAATAACACCATGTCCCATCTTACAGAGCTGTTGTGAGATGAGTACACACTACTCGCTCAGTGAATGTTAGTCTCAAACCCTGGAAACTCTACATACACATACTTGGTAGGACAAACAAAAATCAGCCCATGGTGTTTCATCCATGTTTTTGTTTCTTATGTGTATTTTTACATAATTGTAACCATAAAATTGAAATAATTTTGTATTCTGCTTCGATGGTTTTATAGGGCCACCCTTTTATAGGGCCACCCTTTTATGTCAATCTATAATCTTCCCAATCATTTTTAATGCTCACTTAATACTCTAATGATGAATCTAATTTAGTTAACCATTACTCTCCAATTCATTAATTTGTTTCTAACTTGTCATTAGTATAGCCCTTGCTGCAATAAATTATTTGGGACATTCAACATCACTTTTCAATTATTTTTTGGTGGTAAACTCCCAGGTATAGGATTATTAGGTCACAGACAGTCCATTGTTATGGTTCTTAATATATACTACTATGTCATTTGCAAAAGAATTGAACAGTTTATAATGCCACAAAGGACGGCTGAGAGTTCCTGCTTGACACAACTTTGTTAGCATCTGAAAAAATAATTTTACTAGTAAGGGTACTGAGCTACTTTACTACGGGTTCATCTGCATTTCCCTAGATATGTCCAAATAGGGAGAAGAAAAAAAGTGAATTTTAAATTACATTTGGATAAATGTCTTTAATTTATAAAGAGTAATAAAAAAATGAGTAAGAAGATAAGCAGGTATACAGCACAGAAAAAATACAAGGTTAAAAACAAAGAAAACATGCATCTTCGTAATAACATGAAAGAAAAATTAGTAGTTAGTGAGAAAACATTTCTACCTATCAAACTAGAAAGATTCACTTAAAATTACAAGGTTGCAGGAAATGATTTCTACTCATAGGGGTTTAAACTATGAAAGCGTTTCTGGAGGGCAATATGGCAATGGATACCAAAAGTCTTACAATTCTGCATCCCCTTGGCCCCACAGTTATACGCCTAAGAGTTTAACCTCAAAGAAAAAACATCATATACACTCTCACCTACTCACTACAAGGATACTCGTAGCAGTGCTGTCTAAAATTTAAAAAAAAAAAAAAATGGTGAGGACAAAGTGTACCCACTGAGATCAGTTAAATAAATTATGGCCCAGCCATACAAAGACAAACTACACAGCCACTAGAAATCATAAAGACATATAATATCACCTAAAAAAAAACTTCTCCCTATATATAAAACAAGGAGACTATTAAAAATTAAATATAGAAAGATTATATATTTTAAAACAGTATTCAGTTTACTACGATTTATATTGAAGTTAGAAACCATTTCCCCCTTCTATGTAAGAAAAATATGTGTTCTCCATGGTGACTGATACAAGCGGTGGCAAAAAAAAAAAACGGTTTTTTTTGCTTTAACCTCACTGCATCAGTCCAATCTGTCATCTTACGTCATTGTGCTAAGAAGTGATATGGGATATTAGTAACTCCCGTATTGTGTACGTTCACGCTGAACTCTACTCTTAAGATTGTCACTAGTAACCACTAAATGTTAGTACCGGAATTTCCCATTTAAAATGACAGAACAAGGGGCGCCTGGGTGGCTCAGTGGGTTAAAGCCTCTGCTTCTGGCTCGGGTCATGATCCCAGTGTCCTGGGAGGGTCCTGGGAGTCCTGGGAGGGTCCTGGGAGGGTCCGGGGAGGGTGCGGGGAGGGTCCTGGGAAGGAGCCTTGAATCGAATCGGGCTCTCTGCTCAGCAGGGAGCCTGCTTCCCCTTCCCTCTCTACCTGCCTCTCTGCCTACTTGTGATCTCTCGCTGTCAAATAAATAATTAATTTTTTAAGAAAACTAAAATAAAATGACAGAACAAGAGGGTGGTTGGGTTATGGACTTTGGGGAGGGTATGTGCTATGGTGAGTGCTGTGAAGTGTGTAAGCCTGACGACTCACAGACCTGAAACCCCTGAGGCAAATAATACATTGTATGTTAATAAAAATAATTAATAAAAAATAAATAAATAAATGACAGACCAGTGCCACACTTTATGTGACCTATGGAAGGATGAAAGGTGTGGTATTTGTCCTAAAACAGAAGCAACTGCGATTTAAAGCTACTACTCATTCTTGTAACTAAACTAAGCTACTAAGGCAAAGGCAGCAGACAAGTAATTCCTTCAATCTGCTTGCATGACCTTGATTTCCTTTGCAACACTGGCTTTCAAGTGAGGAATGTCATCACGGGCCCATCACCACTTGGTGTTAATGTCAAGCAGTGAGCCTCCTTAGTCCTGCGTGCAATGCGGCAGGAAGGTCTCCTTCCCACACCCCACTGCAGACATGCTCCTTCCACCCCCCATTTAAAAGTCCCAGCATTTAAACAGGAAGCAAGCCTTAACCTAGCTGCTTGTTTACCATTGGAATATTGTGACCAGACACTTGGATTTGCCCGGAAGAGTCCCATCCTGGTGGCCTGGTCAGTCAGTTTCCCTTTCCACTGTTCATATGTCTCATTTAGAGATACATTATACAGTCACCAAGTTAGGAACCACACAAATGCATGAATAAATGTCCTATTGGTGAAGAGCGTACCTCTTAATACATTTTATCAGAAACATAATAGTAGGAACAATTTAAGGGAGAAAGGAAACATTCTGTTCAGTTTTCCTGTACAATTTTTTAAAAAAAGATTTTTCATGTATTTACTTATTTAGAGACAGAGCGCACAGGCAGTGGGGGAGGAACAGAGGAAAAGGGAGAGGCAGACTGCCCACTGAGCAGGGAGCCTCAAGGTGGGGCTCAATCCAGGACCTTGAGATCATGACCTGAGCCCAAGATAGATGCTCAACTGATTGAGCAACCCAGGCACCCCTCTTATACAATTTTTTAAATAATGAAATACTAACGGAAATACGGTTGAATAGTATCTAAAAATTACAACATGCATTTGAGAATCTCACAATGGAGATAAGAATTAAATGACGTAGAGAAGAGAATTAACGTGTTTGGCAGCCAAGGGGAAAAAAAGAATCTGGCCATCAGGTTCTGCAGACAGGTACTTATGAAACTGCAGACAAAAGGTATTAAACCTTTTGGATCCAGGGCCCTTGGGTGGCTCAGTTGGTTAAGTGTCTACCTTGGGCTCAGGTCATAATCCCAGCATCCTGGGATGGAGTCTGCATGGGGCTCCCTGCTCAGTGCAGAGTCACTTGTCCCTCTGCCTGCTACTCCCTCTGCTTGTGTTCACGCTCTGACAAATAAATAAATAAATCTTTAAAAAAAATAAACCCGGGGCGCCTGGGTGGCTCAGTGGGTTAAGCCTCTGCCTTCGGCTCAGGTCATGATCCCAGAGTCCTGGGATCAAGCCTCACATCGGGCTTTCTGCTCAGCAGGGAGCCTGCTTCCTCCTCTCTCTCTGCCTGCCTCTCTGCCTACTTGTGATCTCTGTCTGTCAAATAAATAAATAAAATCTTTAAAAAATAAAAAATAAATTTAAAAAAATAATAAAATAAATAAACCTTTTGGATCCAGTCTTCCTGGAAAATGTCTTGGACAGCAAGATGTCAACTTGTCTGAGGCTCATGCTTTCTAAGGAATTCCTGTCAAACCCTAAAATATCGCACTTTGCTTCCCCCCCCCCCCAACCATGTAATAGCAAAAGGAAGGAACTCAAAGTGGGACAATCACAATCTCTAAGTCAGGGGTCTGCCTGCCAATCCCCCGGATTGCTACCATCTCCACCCATTCCCTAAAAATATATGAAAAACAAAACTAACAAACCAAAGGGGGTGGGGGGGAAACCTTGCAGTTTAAGCCCTGACATTCTTTTGTAAAAAGTCACACTCAGCCAATGGGGCCCCATCCCTCCAGCAACTCAAGCCAAAAAGCTTTTCTCACTGACTGCTTTCTTTTTCTCTTAACTCATCAAATCTCTTTTGCCAGCCCTTTAAGATTCCTTTAGAAGTTGGCCACTTGGGGCACCTGGGTGGCTCAGTGGGTTGGACCTCTGCCTTAGGCTCAGGTCATGATCTCATGGTCCTGGGATGGAGCCCTGCATCAGGGTTCTCTGCTTGGCAGGGAGCCTGCTTTCCCCTTCTGTATCTGCCTGCCTCTCTGCCTACTTGTGAGCTCTTTCTCTCTCTCTCTCACTCTGTCAAATAAATAAAAGATGAAAAAAAATCTTTAGAAAAAAATTTTTTTAAATAAAAAAATAATTTTTTTTTTAAATAAAATAAATTTTAAATAATTTGGCCACTTTTCTCCCTCTTCACCTGCTCTCATCCTGGTTCAAACAGGATTTTCACCCTGATTGAAAACAGCCTCCTAACTGCTTTCCCTGTTCCCCACTCAGAGCACTTGACCAGGGTCACACAGCCTGGAGGTCATGGAGCAGGAGCTAGAGGACAGGACGACAGAGCCTACGCTCCCCGTCACCACTGCTCCATACTGCCTCGTGCTTTTCTGTCTTCCCACACCCGTGCTAGAACCCAGCCACTGGGTCACCAAGGATCCTCACAGAGCACTGGCTCATCTAAAGAGGTGTGGAAAGAACAAAACTTCAGCATAAAAAGGCTTCACTATCAAAGAATTCCACTGGGTAGGTTCACTATAAACTTCCTAATGAAGCAAATAATAAATGGCTTTTAAGAAAACAGCTCTGTTAATCCTCTGCTTCCTTCCTATTGGACCCATTTTTCTCTCTCCTTCCTTCCCTCCCTCCCCTTCTCTCTCTTCCTCTTCTCTACCCTCCCCCACTCAGGTGTGTCTCTCTCTCTCTCTCTGTCTCTCACTTCTCACTTTAATGAGCTCGCAATGAGACGCTAAACTTCCAAGAAATCAAATATTCAGATGTTAAAACCCATTGCTCAGCGAGCTGAAACAGGAAGTATACTGAACGAAGTACAGATGACAGAACTACCTACCTGACCTAAACTCACACTTTCTTCCTTTCACCTTTAATATCTTAACGTGTGGGACACCTGGGTGGCTCATCAGCTCAGCGTCTGCCTTCAGCTCAGGTCATGATCCCAGGGGCCTGGTCCAGTCCAGGTCCTATATCACCATCATCAACAATAACATCATCATCATCACCATCACCATCATCATCTTCATCCTCATAGGGCTCCTTGCTCAGTAGGGAGCCTGCTTCCCCCCTCTCCCTCTGCCGCCTTCTCCCTCTGCTTGCTTCTCCCTCTGCCTGCCACTCCCCTTACTGGCACTCACACATGCTCTCTCTGACAAATAAAGTCTTTTAAAGTGATAATAATAATAATCTCTTAAAATATACCCCGGCACCTAGAGCATTTGCATTAACATTCTTTCCCTAGTTTTAAAATTTTAACAGTCTTTCCCTAGTTTTAAAATTTTTTAAATTTTTGTAATTAAATGTTTGATAATAAGCACAGGTTTTAGGAGTCCTGTACCAATAACTGTGGATGACTGTCTGTACTCATGTAGCCATCACCCAAAATGAGACATAGCACATTTGCAGGGACCTCAGGAAGTTCCATCCTGCTCTTTCCTCAACACTGTCCCTCCCTCTCCAACCTACAATTATTTTCTGATTTCTATCCTTGTAGAATAGTTCTGCCTTTTCTTAGACTTCATATAACCCACATAGTATACGTTCGTTTATGTCTAGTTTCTTTCCCTGCACACAGGGTTCTGAGACTCCTCTGCATTGCTGGGTGTAATAGTTGTCGGGACCTGTGAACCACCACAATTTATCCATTTTCCTGTAGACAGACATTTCAGTGGTTTCCAATTTTTAGCTATTATGAATAAGGCTGTGGACATGTGTTTTCCTTTCTCTTCATCAAATACCAAAGAGTAGAACTGACAAATCAGAAGACAGATATGTGTTCAATTTCATTAGAAATTATCAAATGGCTCCCCAAGAGTTGTGCCATTTTGCACAATCACCAGCAATGTATGGTTCCAGTTGTATCACACCATCCCCAAGGCTAAGGACAGTTAGTCTTTCTCTTGTTAGTCTTTCTACAGAGTGTGAAATGGTACCTCCTTGTAAGTTTACATTGGCATTACTCCCCTGCTGACTAAATGAGGCTCAGTGCCTTCCCAAGTGTTTACTGACCATTGGTATGTCTTCCTTTGGAAAGTCATGGCTTTTCCTCATTTTGTTACTGCACAATTCCTCTTTTGTTCATTTTCCTATTGGGTTTTTGCAGTTCTTTACAACCCCTAGATACAAGTCCTTTGACACATAAAAGAGGTAGAAATATTTTCCTCCCACTCAAGTATTTGATGCTAGACATTTTCATTACTGGATGTTGGTTTTTACTGTATTCATTTAGAGAACGATTGATTCAGTTTTGGCTCACGGTTCAGTTACTTACAATTCATTTGAGACTTTCCAAACATGCTTCTGAGCTTTGCTAGGGTGGGCTTAGAGGTGGCTTTGATCTATGGCTAATTTAACCCCACTCCAAGATGTCTAGCCAATGTCCATGTATGAAACAGTCTCTCCGGGGCACCTGGGTGGCTCAGTGGGTTAAACCTCTGCCTTCAGCTCAGGTCACGATCTCAGGGTCCTGGGATCGAGCCCCACATTGGGCTCTCTGCTCAGCAGGGAGCCTGCTTCCACCTCTGTCTTTGCCTGATGCTCTGCCTACTTATGATCTCTGTCAAATAAATAAAGAAAATCTTTAAAAGAAAAAGAAAGAAAGAAACAGTCTCTCCTCGATGCCTAGTAGAAACACACACTACTCTGAGGTCTATGTGAGCTCCTGGAATTGTTCAGCATGTTGATTTCCAGTGTGGCTTTCCCCAGCATTGTAGGGTTTCAAACTTCACATATACAGATGAGAATTCATCAAAAGATTCTAGAGGACCCTTCTATAGATCTCCAGAGGTCTCCTAGTTCTATGGGCTTCTATATAGTACCCTCTGCTCTGGTTTATCCCACAAATTCTAGGTGCTTTAGCTTCTCTGAACTCTTCTCTGGGCTCTATCTGGGTTTTTCTACTCTGCTACAGTCTAGCAAGTGCCTACAGGCCATGTGCTGGGCACCTACAATGTCATTTCTTTCAAGGGTCACTACCCTGCACTGACTGTTTTCCAATGTCTGAAAGTGGCTGTTTCATATATTTTAATCCTGTTTTTCAGTGTACAGTAGGAGGGCAATGTTCAAGGTGGTTAATCTTACATGGGAATATGTACCACTTTTATAGTTTTCTTCTTTGTGTTAATTTTTAGTGGTTGGTCTAGTGACTAAAATACGAGTTTGAAGTTATGACCACGCACACAAATAAAAGTGCACTAATTCAGCGTATGAAATTTAGGACAGCATAATTCCATTTCCCTCTTCTGGTATTCTTGTGGTATTATATTCTATTTCTATAAAATCTGTAAACCCCGTGTTTTAACATTTCTGCTTTAAATACCCAATAGTCTGTGGGTATCTATTATATGGGAAGGTCCCAGAAGGTTTTCCAACATACGGGTCTGGGTTATTTAACATTCCTGGTTTTCTCCATTCTTTTCTGCAGACCCAAGTTTCGGTCTGGCCTCTTTTATCTTTACCTTGTGGAACATTTTTTAGCATTTTGTGGCAGTTCATATCTGCTAGAAACAAATTCTTTCACCTTTTAATCTGTGTGAAAATACCTTTGTTTACCTTGGTTTTTGCAGACTTCCTTCTTGAGACAGAATTCTAGGGTGTTTGGTTTGGTTCCGTTTCCTTCAGCACTTTTGTGGATGTTACTCCATTGTCTTGAAGCCTCTAGTTTTTTTCTGGTGAGTGTTTAGCCATAATTCATACTGTTATTCCCATGTAGTTACTGTGTCTTTTACTCACTAGCTTGTGAGATCTACTCTTCAGTGTTTAGCAGTTTGATTATGATGTGTGTAGGTCTGGGATTTTTGTTGTTGTGGATTCATTGGTTTCTTTTTGTTTTGTATTTAACCTACTTGGGGTTTGCTGAGTTCTCGATTCTGTGAACCGAGGTCTTTCATCAGTTTTAGAAATTCTTGACCACGGTGTCCTCAAGAATGTCTTCTGTCACTTCTCTCCTCTTTCAAAAACCCCAAGTAAAAACACTTCAGACCGACATTATCCCACAGGTGGAGGAGTTCTTTTCTCCCTCTCCCCTTAGTTACATTGCTCTCTCCTTAGTTACATTGGAATGTGCCATTGACAGGGCTCCATATTCACTGATCCTATCTTCTGACATGGGAAGAAGCTGTTAAGCCCATGTGTAAACCCAGTCTTCACTTCTAACATTACAGTTTTCATTTCTAGAATTTCCATTTCGTTCCTTGGTAGAGCTCCCTTGACTCTGTTAAAAATCCCCATCTGCTCGTACATGTTGCCCACTTTTACCATTAGATCCTCTAGCATTAGCATTCTTTTCTCCTTAGTTATCTTTACGTGTCTGTCTGATAATTCCACCACCTGGATTACCTCTGGGTCTCTCTCTCTCTCCTGGCTATTTCCTCTCCTGATACTTGGTCACATTTTCCTGCTTTCTCTTGTGTCTTCTAATTTTTTATTATAACCCAGATATTCTATACAAAATTATATTCATGACTGAAGTAAGTAATATTACCCTTCTAGAAAGAGACATGACCCTCTGTCAGGCCACTGGAATGGGGTCTGAGTCAGTCTCATCTGCCATTAATCTGGGGCTGGGCTTTGATGCAGCTTTAGCTTGATGTAGTCTCTCACTGGCTTCAAATATTTAAAGGGTGGGACTCGGGACTTTTGCTAGAGCAGGGTCTGGAATCCAAGCCCAGGTAGGATTCCAGAGACCTGCCTGTGCTTCACAGCTAAGCCATGGGCTGTCCAAACCGTGGGAGTGCTTTATGTGTACACTGTGACAGTTAAGTAAACAGATGGCAGATGGTGCGAGCCAGGTTTCTCACCAGAATAAGAGTAACAGATAAACAAAGGGAGGAATTTAGAATGATCTAAGTGTCAATGGATTTGAGTTGGACATGTCAGTATGAACTCACATTTAGCCTAATATAGATGGAGATGGGTATATATAGAAATATTTATAGAGATGTATAAATATACAGATTAGTACCTCCACATATATTTCCTGGCTCTGTCAGCTGAGAGGGCCTACAAGCACAACACCCCAGTGGCAACAAGCACATCTAACACCTAGATCTTGGTTTCCCCATTCTTTTTTTTTTTTTTAAGATCTTATTTATTTATTTGACAGAGGGAGATCACAGTAGGCAGAGAGGCAGGCAGAGAGAGAGAGGAGGAAGCAGGCTCCCCGCTGAGCAGAGAGCCCAACGTGGGACTCGATCCCAGGACCCCGAGATCATGACCCGAGCCCAAGGCAGCGGCTTAACCCACTGAGCCACCCAGGTGCCCCTCCCCATTCTTGTATAAAAGCAACAAGGGCTCCCAGGAGAAATAGCTGACTGAAGATCTGTGGCAGGAAATATACACATAAACCTGGAGTATCACATAGTGCCAGAAGTAAGAAACACAAACACACACACACACACACACACACACACACACACACACACACGTTGATGGGGTAATGTCAAAGAGACAACCAAAAGAGTTCCCAGTGGTCAAAGGTGGAACAATTTCAACCAAATAAATAAAGTAGTAATTGACCATAACCTCAAGTCTAAAATAAATATCCATGAGTCCATACTGTTTAAGAAAATGGGAGTGCCTGGGTGACTCAGTCCTTTAAGCGTCTGTTCTCGGCTCCCCACCCCTTCAAGCTCACTCACATTCTCTCTCTCTCAAATAAATAAATAAATAATTAGAAAACTAAAATCATTCTAAAAAATAAGTTGATTTTTAAAAAGAAAAACAACTGGGAGCTCTCTCTGCTTTAAGCATGACTGCCAGGTTTTTCATTTGCTAGGGATTTCTCTTTGCTTTCCAGTCCCCTGCCTTGCTTTCTGCAGCCCAGGTGACTTCTTCTCAGCCTGTTCCTCCCCAGCCTTCCTGTGAGAGGGCAGCTTCCTACATTGTGGGAAGGCCTGGAATGAATTAGAGGGTTTCTCTTACCTGTCCTGCCCTGTGTTCAATGCTCTGGCACTGAAAGCACAGAGTTGCAGACTGTGGGGATGGGGAGGGGGAAGGTCATCTCCAGCTCTCTCCCTGCCTTCAGGCTTCCATAACTGAAAACCTAGGGCACTCCTGGTGAGTGTCTCTCAGCTCTCCAGGTCTACCCCTTCACCCCTGCTTAGTCCTCTGCTTGCTGAGGGTGGTTGCTGGGCACTTGGGGAGAGTTCAGTGTGCCTCAGGTAAGATCTTGGTTAGCTCAACTTCCTTGGCCCACGTGTGTGGCTCATCATCCCTGAGTATTCCGTGAAGACCTGTGGGCGAGGACTGGAGGTGGACTTGCTCTTTGGTGGAGGAGCAACTGTGGCTCCTCAGGGTTCTAGACTGTTGCACCAGCCCGCCTGCATGGGGCCACAACAGGCCAGCCCAAAGTGTGGCAGGTTTCTCCTTTCCCCTATCTGGGGCAGGTTCCTCTTCCATGGGCTGTTCTGAACAGCCATGGGTCTCCTCTCCACTGTGAAGCTTTCATTAATTTCTGGAGTTTGGTTCACGTGGGTTTCCTTGTATCTTCTCTGACTGGTGGGTTTTTAAAACTATGATCCTTACTTGGCTTCTGTTGGTTTTCAGGGTGACCATAACAAAACCTTGTAACTTTGTACATCCAAAGAAGTGGCAGGATTCATTCCTCAATGCTTCTTCTGATGGTTTACCACCCTCCCACCCACACACTCACATCTCCGGGGCATTAAGGTTTCCTTTCAATTATCTTCTCTCTCCAAAGAAGCCTTGCCTTGATTACCCTGTCTAAAAGAGTCTCACCAGGGGCATCGGGCTCTCTGCTCAGCGGGGAGCCTGCTTCCCCCACCCCTCTCTGTCTGCTTCTCTGCCTACTTGTGATCTCTCTCTCTCTGTCAAATAAATAAATTAAATCTTTAAAAATAAAAGAATAAAAGAGTCTCACCAGATCTGGCAAATCCACAGAGACAGAAAGCAGGTTCCTGGTTGCCAGGGCTGGGAAAGGGAGGGAGGAGTAGGGAATAACTGTTTAATAGGTATAGGGCTCCTTTTAGGGTTGATGAAAAAGTTCTGGAACCAGCCGTGATGGGTACACAGCATCATGGAGGTACCTTATTGCTACTGACCTGCACACATTAAAATGGTTTAAAAACTTTATACGTATTTTGCCACAATAAAAAAAAAAGAATAGATAAATAAATGCTTAAGCAAATGAAAAAAATCTAGCAGCAGTTTCTGGGAAGATGGAAAGATTAAACATACATATTTAATTTCACTCTTTCCTAATATGCTAATAAGGTATTTTTAAGGCACAAACAAATGTCTGAAGGCTGGAAAGCAGATGGAACAGTGGTAAATAGTAACAGATCCAGGAAAGCTGAATCTTAAACTAGGAAGGTGGAAAGCCAAAAACCTACCTGACTTAGTCCACCGAATTCTCAAAAGGCACAGGAATTGGTAACAGATGGTACCTCTGGAAACAGGGGTTAAGAGAACATCAAACAGGGCAGGTTGGTTGAAAGTTCTTCAAGAAAATAGCCTAATCCTGGGGTGGCTGGGTAGCTCAGTTGGTTAAACATCTGCCTTCAGCTCAGGTCATGGTCCCAGGGTCCTGGGATGAGCCAGCATTGGGTTCCCTTCTCTTCAGGAAGTCTTCTTCTCCCTCTCCCTCTGCAGCTCCCCCAGCTTGTGCGCTTTCTCGCTCTCTCAAAAAAATAAATAAATAAATAATTTTTTTTAAAAAGAGATAGGCTTTGGACATTAAACTTAGGGAAATTTATCAGAAAGAACAGAGACTAAAACAGATGATAATAAGAAAAAAAATAGGGAAATCAGAGGCCCAATCAAGATAATTTAGTATCTATACAGGAGAGGCTCTAGAGAAGCAGAATGAGGGAGTGAACCAAGAAAGAAGAGGAGAGAGGAAATAGAAGATCCAACCCAAAGGAAAAGAGAGCCTCTAGAATGAGAGCTGGGCACTATGGGAAAACAGAAGTTACTCTGTATGGCAGCACTTTGCCCTGGGAAGGACTTCTTCAAGATGATGACATTAACAGAAAAAACGATGTGACAGAAAGCAGGAACATTGGGCAACTGATAGAGACTCCTGAGTTCAGTTAGTGATAAGGACACAGAAAATCATATAAACAACTTGTGTCCTGAACTGAAAACTCAGGTAACATCAATTCGATATACTACTTGAGAAACCACAGATAAATCCTGAAAAGCAAGGAGAGTCAAGAACAGTCCCCTCTGAGGAGGAAGAATGAGGCTGGGGACTGAGAATCCCTGTTTGTAAATCCCTGACAAACTACTTAACTTGCTGAACTGTATAACCTTGAAAAAAGTGTACGTAAAAGAACATGGAAGATGGGGAAAGAGTTCAGAACCCACGCCAACAACTAAATCTGACCTCTGGAAGCAAAGAACTCCCACAAAATTGTCCCTAAAGGAAAAAATAACAATAGCAGATAAGTTTGGGGGAGGGGGGGAAGCAAGAAGGAAGTAACATTACTTCCACGCTGTCACAACTCTTCACAAATACATAGCGTCAAGAGCAGAAATCATAGGTTTCTGGGCTTCAGCTCCCTACTTTATAAAGCGGGTGTAATAGTATCTCTCACAGGACTATTAGTAGGCTTCAATCAGATAATGAACATGAAGTGCTTACAGTGATTGGTAGATATAAATATTATTAACACAGTTAATAATTCACTCTTTTTTAAATAACTAAAATTCCTTTTTGATACCAAATCAACCAATTCAATTGTCATAATACTGAATGTTTACTTGACTGCTTACCTTATCTACTCAAACAGCAAGGCTTCTTCCAATCCCTTCACATAAATTTCCTGAAAAAGAGGGAGAAACATTGACTATCCAAGAGAAACAGAAAACTTATTAATAAAAATACTTATCATACCAAAGAATTGGCTGTACCAGAAAAACTACTCAGGTCACCATGTTTTATCTTACACATTCTAGTTCATTGTGATCAATCATTCACTCACCGAGCAAATAAGCAATAGAATTGAAAACTTTGTACCAACTGTACATTAACTTAGTAATGCTGAGACAAGAATTTTTCCATTTCAAAATAGGCAAAGTCTCCAACTTATGCACAGGCTGTCTTTTCCAAGTTCAGTGATACTTTGTTATAAAGCTTGGGAAACATTTTTCCAAAGAAACAAACTTATGAAATAAAGTGAGGCCCCAGGCAATCCCCAAAAACCAATTTACTCCATACGTACCTGAAAACCACAGAAAAAGACAAGAAGAAATGTAGCCATGTTAAATGACTTTCAACCACGTCTTTTGTTCTCCCACAGCAAGCAAAAATAGTTCTTACATGAGATTAGACACTATGTCACACCTGGTTTCATTCAACTTTGTATCCTTATAAATATTAATGGTATGTAACATAGTACATGCTTTCTCTCAGGAGCTTAAAATATTTACTTAATGAATGGATAACTAGAATTAAAAGTACTATTTGGACCATATTCTTTCTATGGAGAAATGCATTACAATTTTCAACTGAAGGAACAGCTTCCCTTTTCTTGGCAACAAGACCAGTTTGAACACCAAGAATCATATGGTATCAGCAGATACTCCATCGGACTTGAAAGCTATTCCTCCTTAGAAATCAGGTTTTGGTTGGAGATCACTTACACTATTGCTAAGTATGTATATATCACTAAACTGGGTTTTCATTATATACAACTTGACCTCCAAAATTTCCCTGACTTCTTTCCCTTTAAAAACCAGTAACTTTGGGGCACCTGGGTGGCTCAGTGGGTTAAGTCTCTGCCTTCAGCTCAGGTCATGATCTCAGGGTCCTGGGATCGAGCCCCGCATCAGGCTCTCTGCTCAATGGGGAGCCTGCTTCTCTTCCTCTCTCTCTGCCTGCCTCTCTGCCTACTAGTGATCTCTCTCTCTCTCTCTTTCTCTCTCTCTCTGTCAAATAAGTAAATAAATAAAATCTTTAAAAAAAAAAACAAAAACAAAAAAACAAGGGGCACCTGGGTGGCTCAGTGGGTTAGGGCCTCTGCCTTCGGCTCAGGTCATGATCCCGGGGCCCTGGGATTGAGCTCCACATCAGGCTCTCTGCTGGGGAGCCTGCTTCCTCCTCTCTCTCTGCCTTCCTCTCCACCTACTTGAGATCTCTCTCTGTCAAAGAAATAAATACAATCTTAAAAAAAATTTTTTAATTAAAAAAAAAACAGTTACTAAATGTAAATAGTGGTTATCAATATTGTATCTGAAAAGAATTTTTCCTTCTGGTTTTAGTGACATAGAACACTAAAGTGTATTACATAATGATTTATGCATATATTGCAAAACAATCACAGTAAGTCTAATTAACATCCATCACCATACACTTACAAATTTTCTTGTGATGAGAACATTTAAGATCAACTTTCACAGCAACTTCCAAATACACAATACAGTAGTTTTTAATTAATTAATTTGAGAGAGCGCGCATACTGGGGGAAGACAGGAGGCAGAGGCAGAGGGAGAAACTTAAGCAGATGCCATGCATGCAGAGCGCAGGGCTCAATCTCACAATCCTGAGACCAGCACCTGAGCTGAAACCAAAAGTCTGATGCCCAAAATCCTGAGCCACCCAGGTGCCTCTGAAATACAGTCACCATGCTGTACGTTACATCCCTGGAATTAATACGTTATAACTGGAAATGTGTACCTTTTAACCACCTTCACACCTTTCCCCTATCCCCCACATCCCTCCTCTGTCAACCACGGATTGGTTCTCTATTTCTGGGACTTCAAGGTTGTTTTTTTGTTGTTTTGTTTTGTTTTGTTTTGTTTTGCTTTAGATTCCATGTATAAGTGAGATCATACAGTATTTGTCTTTCACTTAGCATAATGTCTTCAGGTCCCATCCATTTTTTACTTTTTGTAGATAATATCTCCTTCTTTTTTATTACTGACTATTCCAGTGTATGTGTGTGTGTATCACATTTTATTTATCCATTCATCAATTGACGGACACTCAGGTTGTTTCTGTGTCTTCATTGTAGATGACGCTGCAGTGAATATGGGGATGTGGATGACTCTTTAACATAATGATTTCATTCCCATCAGATATATACCCGAAAGTGGAATTGCTGGATCATATGTTGTTCTATTTTTAGTTTTTTGAGACAGATTTCTGATTTGTATAGTTTCTGCTCTACTTCTAGTTAGTATAGAAGCTTATCAACTGCGAACTTAATACCATGTCCCACCCTCCCAAAAAAAAACTTTTTAAAAGAGTCACTATGCAGACAAAAAGATCTGATTAAAACCTAGTATTTCTCCAGCTCAGATGCAGCTACCTGTTCTTAGATATTTCAGAAACAGAACAGATATAAAGTTACCTAACATGATAACATAAATTGTTTTAGGCACCAAAATAATTGCAAAAATAACTGAAAAGTATGGGCTAAAATTACAGAACTTAGTAAACAATGTATTCAGTGTCCACAATGATACTGATTTTCATAGTGTAAAACCTGAGAGAAATTTACCTAAAAAATGAACTCTGTTAACTTTTCATTACTCTAAGAAAACAAATCATCTCTATAATGTACCCACACAGGAATAAAGACTAAATTTATCCTAGAGAGAGAGAACTCACTTCAATACTTCAAGCTTTTTGAAATGACTGATCATCTCATTTCTTCTACCAAACACAAATTCATATAGATTGTCACTTTATTTTTTTTTTAAGATTTTTTATTTATTTGTTAGAGAGAGAGAGAGAGATACAGAGCGCAAGCACAGGCAGACAGAGTGGCAGGCTAGAGGCAGAGGGAGAAGCAGGCTCCCTGCCAAGCAAGGAGCCCGATGTGGGACTCGATCCCAGGACGCTGGGATCATGACCTGAGCCGAAGGCAGCCGCTTAACCAACTGAGCCACCCAGGCGTCCCTAGATTGTCACTTTAAATGTGATATGGCATCAAAAGCACTTACGTTCCAATTTAACATCAGAAATTATTCCATAAATGTTATTTCTTTTGAGCACCCTTTCTGCTCTAAAATTCTATACCCTCAATAAAACCAACTTACTTTATTTCTTTATAATGATTTCATTTTATGTAAATTTAGGAAGGCTATATAAATATTTGCTAGAACAAATGTAGGAGGTTGAATAGTTGATAAGGACTACTGACAAAAATGGAAGTCTGGACACAGGTAATAATGTCATCACCCGAGAAGGCAAAAGCATTTCTGAACTACCTACTACATTAACACAATATCCTTGACATAAAGATTTCTGGGTGAAGTCTTTTTGTGGCATTTTTGAAAAATAGTAGTATATCCAAGAAAATTTAATCATAAGTAATTAAATCTATGTTGAATTTTGTTTCAAGAATATTTTCTGTTAAAAGAATAATGTTCAGGTCACATGGGTGGCCCAGTGGGTTAAACCTTTGCCTTCAGCTCAGGTCATGATTTCAGGGTCCTGGGAGAGAGCCCCACATCAGGCTCTCTGCTCAGTGGGGAGCCTGTTTCCTCCCTCTCTCTGTCTGCCTCTCTGCCTACTTGTGATCTCTCTCTGTCAAATAAATAAATAAAATCTTAAAAAAAAAAAAAAAGAGCAAAGTTTGATGTCTCTACGTTAGTAACCTATGTAACAAAACATGAAACCCACTAAGGAAAAGCAGAGCAGGAACCTTAATATATCACTTTTAGAGACCGATACTTACATGAAAGTAAACATCATCAACTCCAATCATATTCCAAACTTTTAGAAGTGGAGGGTAGAGGAACAAGAAGGCATAAAAAATATTATACTATTTCTATGGTATGGGTTTATATCTTAATATTTTCATCGGAAAAGTAAATAGGCAAATTGAGACTTCCAACTAGCTTGTCAGAGGGCTGTCATGAGTACTAATAGTCTCAGGGTAACATTTTGCGGCGGGGGGGGAGGTTGTTGTTGTTGTTGTTGTTGTTTTAAGATTTTATTTATTTATTTGACAGAGATCACAAGTAATCAGAGAGGCAGGCGGGGGGCAGGGGGTGGGGGGGAAGGACGGTCCCTGTGGAGCAGAGAGCCTGATGTGGGGCTCGATCCCAGGACCCCAGGATCATGACCTGAGCGGAAGGCAGAGGCCTTAACCCACTGAGCCACCCTGTCGCCCCCCAGGTTAACATTTTAATAAACTTTTCTCTCATTTTTTCCAAGTATCTCAGCATTAAAAACTACAAAACATGATGTTGCTGCTTTGGAAAAAGTCTGGTGTTTCCTCAAAAAGTTAAACATAGATTTCCCATGTGACCCATTAATTCTACCCTAGGTATATACCTGGAAGAACTGAAAACATGTCCACACAAAAACGTTCAGAAATGGCCATAGTAGCATCAGGCACAATAGCCAAAAAAGGGGAAACAACTCAAAAATCCATCAACTGGTGCATAAATAAAATGTGTATATCCATACAATAGAGTATTATCAATATTATAAAAAGGAATGAAGTAGGGAGCCTGGGGGACCATCTGACTCTTGATTTCAGCTCAGATCAGGATCTCAGGGTCAGGAGAATGAGTTCAGGAAAGAGTCTGCTTGTTCCTCTCTGCTCCTCCCCATGCGCTCTCTCTCTCTCTCTCTCTCTCTCTTTCTCTCATTCTTAACTAAATAAATAAATAAATAGGGGCACCTGAGTGGCTCAGTGGGTTAAAGCCTCTGCCTTCGGCTCAGGTCATGATCTCAGGGTCCTGGGATCGAGCCCTGAGCAGGGAGCCCGCTTCCCTTTCTCTCTCTTTCTCTCTCTCTCTCTCTCTGCCTCTCTGCCTACTTGTTATCTCTATCTGTCAAATAAATTAAGAAAAATCTTTTAAAACGATAAATAAATAAACAAACAAATAAGTAATGTTTTACAAATTAAAAAGTAATGAGTACTGATATGTGCCACAACACAGATAAGCCCTGAAAACATGCAAAGGGAAAGAAAACAAACACACAAGGCAATATACAGTATGATCCCATTTATATGAAGTACTCAGAATAGGCAAATCAACAGACATGCACGCAGAGTAGCGGCTGCCAGGGGCTGGGAGAAAGAAGAAACAGCGAGCAACTGTTTAACATGTACAGAGTTTCCTTTGAGGGTGATGAACAAGGTCTGAAACCAAGTAATGGTTGCACAAGATTGTGAACATCCTTAACACCACTGGAATTTTTTCATTATGTGAATTATAGCTCAATCGACAAAAGAAACTTCACATCACAATACAAATATGTTAACATCCTATCAGAGAAATGTGGATTATTTTGGCACCCCTTTAAAAACCTTATAGTTAATTTCATAAGCACATTATTAATATTTTAATTATAAACCTTTTTAGAAGATTTTTTTCAATTTTTAAGTGATCTCTATACCCAGCACAGGGTTCAAACCCACAACCCCAAGATCAAGGGTCACACGTTCACCTATAAAACCAGCCAGGTACCCCTCAAAGTTAAACCTTTTTCTGTAATGTCAATGTCATCCTTAAGATTTCCTATTTGTTAGGAATTCTCATAAAATGCTTAGCACCAGTTTTGCAATTCTTAGTGTGCCAGGGTAGGAATCAATTTTATATGATATCTACACAATTCAAGGGAATTTTTAAATGGGTCAAATATTTTATTAAATTTGTCTTACCAATATCCTGCATTAAATTTTAGTATAGGAGAGGAAAGTGGTTTTTGTAATGAGCAAGATCAGCAGAAGATAAAAAAAAACTTTTAAACAGCAAAATTTACCTTGTTTGCTTTAGCATTCATAAACCTATCTCTTGACATTATTTTTAATTTTAGTATTTAATAGAGAAATGCAACATTCAAAAAATGCCATATCAAATGCAATTGCAGCCCTGACTCTTGGTTTCTGCTCAGGTCATGGTCTCAGGGTCATATGATCAAGGCCCCCCATCAGGCTCTGCACTCAGCATGGAGCCTGCTTGGGCTTCCCTCTCTCCATCTCCCTCTGTCCCTCCCCCTGCTCAAACGTTCGCACACTTTCTCTCTCTAAATAAATACAAACTAAAAAATAAAATGCCTCTTCTACAGAAACTGATTCTAGGTGAGGCCAACTTCAGTCACCTACATAATCATTCACAATCTTCCTGGCTGCCTTTTTTTTTTTTTTTTTAAATTTCTTTTCAGCGTAATAGAATTCATTGTTTTTGCACCACACCCAGTGCTCCAATGCAATACGTGCCCTCCATAATACCCACCACCTGGTTCCCCCAACCTCCCACCCCCCGCCCCTTCAAAACCCTCAGATTGTTTTTCAGAGTCCATAGTTCACCTCCCCTTCCAATTTCCTTCAACTCCCTTCTCCTCTCCATCTCCCCATGTCCTCCATGCTATTTGTTATGCTCCACAAATAAGTGAAACGATATGATACTTGACTCTCTCTGCTTGACTTATTTCACTCAGCATAATCTCTTCCAGTCCCGTCCATGTTGCTACAAAAGTTGGGTATTCATCCTTTCTGATGGAGGCATAATACTCCATAGTGTATATGGACCACATCTTCCTTATCCATTCGTCCGCTGAAGGGCATCTTGGTTCTTTCCACAGTTTGGCGACCGTGGCCATTGCTGCTATAAACACTGGGGTACACATGGCCCTTCTTTTCACTACATCTGTATCTTTGGGGTTTAATAGGGTTTGAGTAGAGTAGGCACTCAATATACAGAATTAATTATATAAATTATCAGATTTTTTAAAAAAAATTTTAGTTATTTATTTGACAGAGACACACAGAGAGAAGGAACACATGCAGGAGGAGTGGGAGCAGGAGAAGCAGGCTTCCCACCGAGCAGGGAGCCAGATGTGGGGCTCAATCCCAGGACCCTGGAATCATGACCTGAGTCAAGTGCAGGCACGTAACAACTGAGCACCCAGGCGCCCCTAAATTATCAGATTAAATAAAACTCTCAATTTAAGATAATAAATCTCTTCTGCGCCTGGGCAAACCAAGCACTGGAACCAGGTGTTTTATACATATTATTCCTCATTTCAACCTCACAATACTTTACAGAAGGTGAAGTAACCTACCTAAGGTCATAGCATAGTTGTAAAGCCAGAATTCAAACCAAGGGCTGTCAGGGATACACTCGTTTTTGCTCAAACATTCCAAGTGCTGGCTACAGAGGAATGTATTTTCAGTTTAACTGGCTTTAACTGGCAAAACACTCATATTCGCTCTTGAACACGGCTTCTAAGTGTTTAGGGAATGAGAAAATGCTTAAAAAATACTTGAAGAGAATATTATTGAAGAACAAAGTGAGGCATCTGGGAAAATGTGCAATGCACTGTGTGTCCGCTATGGTGCCTCGTGCTGTGCCTGTTTTGTTTTGTTTTGTTTTGTTTTTTAAGATTTTATTTGTTTGTCAGAGAGAAAGAGAGAGCACAAACAGGGGGAGCAGCTGGCAGAGGGAAAAGCAGATTCCCCGCTGAGCAAGGAGCCTAACGTGGGACCTGATCCCAGGACCCAGGGATGATGACCTGAGCCGAAGGCAGACACTTAACCAACTGAGCCACCCAGGAGTCCCTGTGTTGACTACTTTAAATGCATGAACACTTCATTGTTACAACAATCCTGAGACACAAATACTGGTACCCTATTTTTTACATAAAAGGAAACTGAAGCTTAGAAGATTCAAGAAGTTCCAAGTGTATGGAAGTTGCAAAGTACTAAATTAGGATTAGAAATCAAATTCAGTCTATCAAGAAGTATTTACTGAGTGCTTACTAGATATCAAGGTCAAGGAGGCATTAAGATAGAGTACTAGAGATCCCACCATATACAGCTCAAAATAAACCCATTTTCTTTTTGCTTAAGGAGTAAGTCACTGGAAAATTGCCAAATCTCCACAGATCTTTCCTTTAATAGTTCTGTTTTCAGTAATTACTCATGCTTTGGTTAGATGTGTTAAATACTGCCCCCTAAACTCCAAAGTTGACAGTTAGGAAAACGGAACAAACCTCCAGCAGCAAATATAAAAATAGGAGCTATTTCTGTCATACATGCATGATTTTAAACATACTGGATGTAGAGGACCACTTTGAAAAATAAACTTCACATGTTTTGGAAGATGGACCAAACCCTCTTGCATTCTATGAAGCTTCTGAAGATCTGACAGATTTTAAATGACAACAGTGAAATTTCAAAAAAGAACAGGGTAAGTCAGCACCAGGGCTAGTTTAACATTAATAATAAGTGATCTAATAAAAAGGTCTATGTTTGCCCAGTCAGGTTTTGCTTATTATGTCAGTTGGAAAGCCGGAAGGAAACTGGTTTTAACTCCCATACAGCCTGTATCAGGAAAACATCACTTTATCAGAAATGTAGCTGATGTCAGCATAACACCGAGACAGTTCAAACTGAAACTGACCTTTCTTTTCCAACTATTTTTGCATTCACTCACGGTATAGAATTGAGACCAATTCACATTTGTCATGAGCTTTCTACGTGTCAGACATTACACGCATTTTCTCATTCGATTCCCACAGCCACCCTGCAAGATATTAACCTTGTCTTTTAGAGGAAAGAACAGAAGTTTTGAGAAATGAAGTGACTTTTCTCAGGTCACATAGTCTATAAAGAGGCAGAGCAAGGTTAAAACTCAAAGTGGTCAGTTACTCTCATGTCCCATAGCACTAAAAAGTTGTCAGTTTATCTTGTAAAGAAATTTAATTTTTATTTTAAAAAATCATAATAGGGACGCCGGGTGGCTCAGTTGGTTAAGCGGCTGCCTTCGGCTCAGGTCATGATCCTAAGGTCCTGGGATCAAGTCCTGCATCAGGCTCCTTTCTCAGTGGGGAGCCTGCTTCACTCTCTGCCCCAGCCTGCCACTCTGCCTGCTTGTGCTCTCTCTCTGACAAATAAGTATATAAATATTTTTTAAAAAATCATAATAATATAAGAGCACAGAAAGCAGAGTAAAATAGTGACTTGGATTATAAACTGTTTTAGTACCTCAAAAGTAGTATAAAGTGATGCTGACCTTTTAAAAATTCCTAGGCGGGGCGCCTGGGTGGCTCAGTGGGTTAAGCTGCTGCCTTTGGCTCAGGTCATGATCTCAGGGTCCTGGGATGGAGCCCTGCATCGGGCTCTCTGCTCCACAGGGAGCCTGCTTCCCTCTCTCTCTCTCTCTCTGCCTGCCTCTCTGCCTACTTGTGATCTCTGTCTGTCAAATAAATAAATAAAATCTTTAAAAAAAAAAATTCCTAGGAAGGTCATTATAAGACAATATAAAATGAAGTCAGAATACTAATCTTTCAATAACATTTCAAAATAACAAAAAAATAAATATAGCATTTAATATTATGAACAGAGAACCAAAGTTAAAAGAAAAAAATTCTATTCTAAAATCATGGTGTTTAAGAGACTGCACCAGTGCAGGCTGGCTCAAGGCAACACTTCCTAGTTAACTCCATGGAAAACTAATCCCTATAAAAATATTGAAAGACAATGAGCTTCCATTGTTAAACAAGCTTGAGAAACACTGCACTAAACCAGTCTTCTTTCCAGTTACAAATAGTACAATGTAGTGCTTGAAAATCCTCTGGAGCCAGTCTATCTGGGATGGAGTCCTGGCTCTTCCACCTCCTAAGCCTTGTTAGTAACTTTGGGCAAGTTATTTTACCAATGTGGACCTCAACTTTCTCATCTGTAAAGGATGTAATTGCAGAAGACAGACCTGTAAAGATTAATACATGTGGGATTGTTAGAACAGAGCCACAAAAATACTAAGTACTCAAAAAATGTTAAATTGTTAGTGGTAATATCATTTCCCTAAGTCCTTATTAAGCTGATGAAAGCTGATGTTCATGGTTAATCACTAAGTGAGAAAGGGATATGGTACGTAGCTTCTTCTCAAATTATATAATAGAACCCACTTTTGCACAGGCCATCAAGAAGACTGGTTAATGTCTTTAAAACGAAAACCAAAATACAAAAAACCATTCTCTGAGAAATAATAGAGAATTCCATCACTAAAATAAGATCTGTTAAAAAAAACAAAACAAGGTTAGTGCTTCCCAGTTGCTGAACACATCAAGGTGCTGAAAGGGTAACATGTCCAGAGTGGGCATGGAAGTACTCTTTCCCTCATACCCTGCCCTACACGGCTCTTCCATTTGGCTATTTCTGAGTTGTATCCTTAATAATAAAGCAGTAATACCTCCTTATAGATTCTGGCATATGGATTCAGTGCCTGGAACCTATACATGTACTGAAATGAAATACCACTTTGCTTTCTACTCCATAGCTCACACTGGCTTCAAGCCATCATCTGCCTCATCAGATCAGCCATTCAATTATCCAAAATATTGTGTGTTACCTATTCAGTCATCATCCAGCCTGGAGGAATCTGAATAAGGAAAAAAATGTTTTCCATTATCAAGATATGGCCATCGATGTAAGTCTCATATCCCCTGCATAGATTTGAAAATATTCAAATGGTGTTTATTGCATTTGGTGTTTTTTCTGCCCAGTTGCGAAATTTATAGTCACTGCGGAAAGTGCCAATTATGTTACCCTATCATTAAGAATTTTTCTAAGCTATATGTATTAGGATCTCCAGGAATGCTTATAGACTTTGATCAAACAAATCCATTTCCAGGAATCCATACTATGGAAATAAATAAAGAATATATGATAAAATTTTATGTAAATGCACATATTGCAACATGGTTTAACATTCTAGAAAATTAGAATACCGTTGACCCCTGGACAAAGTGGGCATTAGGGACATCAACTCCCACACAATCAAAAAATCTGAGTATAATTTTAACTCCCCAAAGTGATAGCCTACTGTCGAGACAATAACACAGTTGATTAAAATCTACTTTGTGTATTATGTATTACATACTATATTCTTACAATAAGGCTAGAAAAAAGAAAATGTTATAAAGAAAATTCTAGAAACAAGAAAACACATTTACAGTACTATACTGTATTTATTGAAAAAAATCCGCATGTAAGTGGACCCATGTAGCTTAAACTTGGATTGTTCAAGAGTCAACTATACTCAAAAAGTCTAATTTTAGGGGAAGGATTAAATACAGAGTGGCACATTACTTCTATCATGCAGTCATAACAAATGATGTTGTAAAGGTTATGAATAATGCTATGTGAAAGCAGGTTATAAATATAGGCTCATAGTATAAGCACAGTTGCCTAAAATAAATAAACCAACAAAATACCAAATAATCAAAATATGAGAAAAAAACTAAATTTAAAAAAAAGTGAAAATATCAACTATGGTTGATTTGAGCCACAGGCGACCCTTCTTCCTCTTTTCCTGTATTTTCCAAGTTTTCTTTACTGAGTATGTCTTATTGTTACATATTTCTTTAAAAATCCCCCAAAATAAAATGCCGTATTTTCTCTCCAAAATTTTCATTAACTCTTACTTGCTACCACTTAGCCTTTGAGTTCTAATAGATGACAAAAGAAATGATGTCAGGTAAACTGGCCTAGTGGTTAAAAAGACTGACAAAGGGCCGCCTGGGTGGCCCAGTTAGCTAAGCGTCTGCCTTTGGCTCAGGTCATGATCCCAGGGTCCTGGGATCAAGTCCTGCATTGGGCTCCCTACTCAGCAGGGAGTCTGCTCCCTCTCCCTCTGCCCTTCCCCTCCACTGGCGTTCTCTCTCACTCACTCTGCCATCTCCCCCCTTCTCTCAAATAAATAAATATATCTTTAAAAAAAGATTGAAAATATTATGACGTGATTTCTTTAGAACGTTATCTATTATTTTGTGAGAGACAGAGACAGTTATATATCCAAGGAAGTCGTGTTTTCTGCCAGCAGAATTGTTCTCAGTTTACATAGTGAAATAATACACACCAATATCTTTTTTTTCAATTTATTTTATTTTATGCTTTTTTAAATGGAAGTGTAATTAACATACAGTATTTACTAGTTTCAGGTGTACAATATAATGATTCAACAATTCTACCTATCCATTACTCAGTGCTTACTTATCAAGGTAAGTATTCAAGAGCACATACCAGTATTCTTAGCGCTCTGTAAAAATACCATGCATCATGACTCTAAGTATTTCTTAACCCAAGGAAGTCTGAAAGCCTATTTTAAATATGCCAAAGATCAATATAGTAGAGCCTCTGGTTTTAAGAAAGGCATTATGGGAGAGGTAAAACTTTGAGGGTATGGTCTTGCAACTTTATAAATTGTCACATTTTCTAATTCCAAAGATAGACATTTAATATGTAGCATTTTGGGTTATAATTTTTAACTTAAACATGATTTAAATATTGCTGCAATAGTATTAAATTTTTAAGTCATCAAGGAGAACATGAATCATTCTTATTGCTATTCCCTCCTTTGGGGACTCAGAACTTTTAACATTCCCCTTCAAGACGGCATCAGGCTTTCCAAAGTCCTGACAACTTATCGCACCCCAATTCGGACTCAGGATTTTCTCTACCACCTATCCACCCCTTAGAGACAAGTTTGTCAAGGTCAAAAGATCAGGTGAGTACCAATCACTTCCACCCTGCCGTCCTCCTCACCAGCGCTAAGCCTCGCCAAAGAAAACAGCCCCGCGCTAGGATTCTTTATGACACGCTGAGCAAAGGCCACAGATTGCTAAACATTGCTAAGTAGACCTGAAATGAATGAAGTCATCTAGCTCTGCGCATAACCCAGTCTCTCAGTCTGTCAGCATAAACATATTTTCCTACAAAACTAATAAAAATCTGGAGGTCAGCTAAGACCACCATGTTTTTCATCATTACCACGATCATCCAAAACCTAAACCCCTCCAGGTAATTCCCCTTCACTACTGCACTCTGATCTCATTTTCTGCTAGGTACTCTCCCCCTCCTCAACCACCATCCAGTCCTCCAGTAGCTCTACTTCCTGATGACCCTTTATACTGTTCCCCTGTAAACAAATACCCGAAGCCTTGAACCAATCTGAGCACCATTCCAGCAGTCTTCTTGTCTAAACTAAAATCTGACCGCAGCTATTCTTTCTGCCCTCAGCAAACGCACAGCACGGAAGTCAGTCCTTGTTCACCATCGAGGTTCTGCACCCTCATGTACCTCTTTAGAGGCACCCTCAAAGTACTCCTTTTGAGGCACCCTCAAAGTACCTCTTTTGAGGTGTCTGTCCTATTCCTACCTCTCTCTCCTTGTTTCTGTCATCAACTGACCTCTTAGTCACTTTCCCACATCCACCAAAGACTTTGGAATCTAGTTCCGAATCTTCCCAGCCCTTGCTCAAGAAGCATTCTGAGCAATTCACTTTCTATGAAGCTGACTCCTCTGCACCCGAGCTTTACACCTCCCTTATCTGCTCAACCCCAGTAACCTTCACTTTCTTTGCTTCAGAAACCCATTCCATAGCCAGCTCTAGCATTCAGTCATAACCAGCAACTGCTCCTCCTAGTTAAGCTTCAATTTAACTTCATCTTAAATTCCAGCATCCAGTCTCAACCACTTCACATCCCAGCAGCCACTTTCTGGTTTCGGTTGTTCCCTAGTTTGCCTCGAGTCAATGGCCCATCACTTCAAACACCTTCACTGCTGGAATCTCTTGCCTCCCTTTCTGCCACACTGGCTCGTTAAATCCAGACCAAGATCAATCTACTCGTTCAACTTGTCTGCTCAGACGCTCGGGCTGCTGAGCCCTGAGATGCGGGGGTGGGGGGGATTGGGGAGGAGATCACTCACACAGCTACATACACCAGAGCCAAGAAAAATGTGTCATTACAATTCTTCTACGTAATTCTGTTCAGTTAGCCCTCTCATTTCCCCCAATGGCTTTCTCAAAACTGTCCCTTTCTCCCCAAACTCTCCCCTACAGTCACCATCTCCTTCCCCTATAATCTCAGCTAATGACTTTATCCCCCTCACCTCACTGGAAAAATTCATCAAGTGTACTGAGGCCCCAAATTCCTCACCTATCCCCCAAACACTTCTTCGTTGACCCCATCTCTCCTTCCATTATCCCCATGTCAGTGGAAATTATATTCCTACTCCTACTCAAACCCTGTAACTTTACTCCATTCTCTCTAATCCTAAGGATAATGTTCAGCCAAACTCACATACCTCCTTCTTCCTGTATCACTTCTCCCTTTCTGAATTCTCCTGTGAAGCATATAACCATACTTACGTCTCTCTCATCTGGATACAACATGTGCTCAACCTACTATCCTTCAAGCTTTTGGAAAAGAATGTCTGCACTGTCTCCAACTCTCTTGCAACCATTCACTCTTTGTCCTCAGCAATCTGGCAGTATCTCCCCCACAGAGACTTCACTGGCGTTTTTCTGCTAAAGACACTCCATCATCTCCTCGATGCTCTGCCCTTACGTCAGTTGACCTATTTTGAGACATTTGACACTGCTCACCACTGTCTCTTAAGACTTCTCAGTTTTAATTTAACAATATCTACTGGACACCGACTTTCTGACAAGAACTGGGGATAAAATGATGAGCCTGGCACAGTAAGCCCTCAAGGAACTTAGAGTTAGATGGAGTAAGCTTCTACAATCATACTCTTCTTTCAACCTCTCAGATCACTCCTTCCTTTCTCTACTCAACGCTTAGAGACTCATACTCCCTCAGGACTCCTTTCTTTGCTCTTCTCACATCCATCCTGGGATTACCATGTTCACACTGCCTACTCACTGATGATGACAAAATACAGATCTCTAGCTTAGAAGTCTATCCTGAGCTCTGGACCCACTCACTCTCTATGAAAAGATACCAGTACTTCAATATCTCACTATCTTGATTGTGAATTTTGATGAAGTACTGAATTTTGATGAAGTCAAATTATCTATTTTTTCTTTGTTTGTTTGTGCTTTGGGTATCATATTTAAGAAACTGTTGCCTAGGGACACCTGGGTGGCTCGGTCATTAAACATGCCTTTGGCTCAGGTCACGATCCCAGCACGCTGGAATCCAGCCCTGCATTGGGCTCCCTGCTCAGCGGGAAGCCTGCTTCTACCTCTCCTACTCCCCTGCTTGTGTTCCCTCTCTTCCTGTGTGTCTCTGTCAAATAAATAAATAAAATCTTTGGGGGAAAAAAGAGGAAGAAGAAGAAGAAGAGGAAGAGGAAGAAGAAGAGGAAGAAGAAGAAGAAAGAAACTGTAATATAAAATCATGAATATTAACACCTATGTTTTTTTCAAACAGTTGTGTGCTTTCAGCTTTTAGATTTAGGTCCTTAATCCATGAAAACCATAATTCTCAAAAGCTAAGCATTTTACTTGCAATATCTAAGGGTTTTTTAAATTCTGAGACCCTGGCTTTCAATATGACAAAGCAGGAAGACTTTGCTGGCAGAGTTTATACTATAAACTATGGCACACAGGAAGTGGCAGGTGATGGCGTAAATGTGGTTCTCCCACAACAATCAAGATGACATAAAAAATGGGGTGGGGGTGGGAATAGAGAGAGAAAGAGGAGGTAGAAAATAGGTAGAAGTTTAGAATTCTTACCTCTTATCCCATCTGAAGCTAAGTCTTGGGGTGAGAAAGGGTAAGAAAAATCTCTAGTATGTCTGTGGGGAAGGACCCAGAAGAGAAGATAACCATCTTTCCCTTTTCTAAGTTATAGTCCAGGGAACTGCAAGTTTTTAGCAAAACCTTATACCTACCACTATATCAGTGTTAAGAGCCAATGACATACCCAGACCGTATTCCTGAAAAGCTGCCTCAGAGACCTAAGCACACCAGCATGGCATGGAAACTGTCAAGAAGTTTACTTTGGGCCAGGGTGCCCAAAACAGCCTTGAATCAAGGCGTATCCAGCGCACACAGACCTGTTGACCAGAGGTCATGGTAGTAGCGGGGACATCAGCCTCAGACGCAACAGAGCAGATGGTGCCATTCGACACTAAGCCAGTCAAGGCACAGGTTAGCAATGGCCAAGGACAGAGAATGGACCAAAGACAAGATGCCCCTCCTCAGTGCCAGGGAAAATTATATCACTTCTATCAATACTCTACACCCCAGGGGAAAAAAAAAGAAAAAAAAGGTATGTAGAAAAAAACTGAATTTATCCAAAGGACTGATTATTTACCTAAGGATCTGAGTAAACCTGGAATTAATTAAGCTAAACCAGAAGCTACTGACTTTATCCTAAATTGGCAAAATTGTCCTCTACTACCTTGTAGAAATAAGAAGCTCCAGAGCTAAGGAAATTTTAGTTATAGAGAGATAACTACATTTTGTAGTTGACAAAATTTATGCCTGCTATACAACAGCTGGGCTTCGGCTACACAAAAAGTAAACTGTAAACCCCCTGTCAACGTGATCTACCTCTCCAAAGGTACAACATCTAGCACTAAGCATGGACAACCATAATCACTCTGGTTTCCTTCCATTCCTAAAATACGCCAAGGTCTTTGGTCTTTCCTATATTAGAGATCTCCACATGCTGTTTCCTTCATTTGTGCTCCCATGGGTCTTCACAGAAGTTGCCCCAATGCAAACTTTAGCTTCCATTTAAATGTTTCTTCCTTTAAAAGGCCTTCGCTGACATCCTAAATAAAGTAGCACAGCACCTATGATTTCCAACTTGAACAGTCCTCAAAATTTCACATGCCCACTAGAATAAAAGCTCTGTTCTTGCCTGTCTTGTTCACCAACTACCCTAGTGTCTGGTCCATGACAGGTGGTCAATGAGGAACTAATGAATCAGAATAAAGTGTGATAGACAAAATAAACTTTAAAACCTTCTGACAAATCCATGTATTAAAGAATTTAAAAAATTAAAAGTAGACAACTACCATATTCCAATTTGGAAATCCAAGTAAAAAGAAAGATCATACATAAATAAGTTTCTATTTTTATTTTTAAAACAATGTAATTATAGAGTCTTAGAAAATGGTTATATGAAATTATAGAGTAACTTCTTCAGGCTAAAGCCTCTTTTTTTTTTTTTTTTAAGATTTATTTGTTTATTTGACAGACAGAAATCACAAGGAGGCAGAGAGGCAGGCAGAGAGAGAGGAGGAAGCAAGATCCCCGCCAAGCAGAGAACCCGATGCAGGGCTCGATCCACGACCCTGGGATCATGACCTGAGCCGAAGGCAGAGGCTTTAACCCACTGAGCCACCCAGGCACCCCCAGGCTAAAGCCTCTTAAAACCGAAACACAAAACAGAAGCAAGTCCAACAAACCATCAAGATGGTTATTATTATTATATTATAATAATATATTATAATTTTTATATTATTATATTATATATTATATTATTATATTTTCTTTGAAAATAATAATAATAAATATTAAAATAATTAGGTGCACAGGAATAAAACTGAGCCTACAAAAACTTTACTGAGGAATAAAAGAAACTGTCTAAACATAATGGGAGATGCTCCACACTCTTTTCATGGTTAAACAATAATGTAAGATATCGATTCTCCTTACATGAATCTATAAACCTACTACAACTTCAAGGAGAATACAAAAGGATGGGGGCACCTGGGTGGCACAGTGGGTTAAGCCTTTGCCTTCCGCTCAGGTCATGATCTCAGGGTCCTGGAATCGAGCCCCGCATCAGGCTCTTGGATCAGCAGGGAGTCTGCTTCCCCCTCTCTGCCTACTTATGATCTCTCTCTCTGTCAAATAAATAAATAAAATCTTTAAAAAAAAAAATACAGAATGGTGTATTTTTTAAAGTTAATCCTAATCAATATTAGACATACTGAAATATAAATAACAATATAAGTTCCGTTTTCCAAATGAAGAGCTAGATTCAAGCCAACTCTTCTTATGAAAACAAATAAAAACACAAGGTGAAACATAAAAAACAAATTTTTTGCCACTAAGAGTTAATATAGTAAGGAAATTAGCCAACTAAATCTATAAGAGAAAACCAGCAATCTAGAGTAAGTTAGCATTGGAGCTGCTTTTGATGAGGACATTTGATCATGAGGGAAAATATACATTTTTGTTTGATGGTGTCATGAGATACTAGAAACATAATTCAAAGCACGGAACCCATACAAAATGATGAGCCTACTAAGAAAGTGTCCCCACAATAACCTGTACCTCTAAAGGGCAACACCCTCAGGGTAACAGTCATCAGAAAGTAAACCAATGCCTGAAGTCTTATAACCAAGATTTGCATCATTTGATGGCCCAGGAAACTGCAAACCTTGGATGATGTGGTACCTTGCCTGACCCTGGGCACCTACAGAATGAAGCACCAAAAAAAAAGTTGGAAAACACAAAAAGAGTAAGAAACACAGAAGATAAAGTGAAGGAAGATAGAACAGGGTAGAGACAGTATTGGAAGAGGTAACAGGTACAAATGTTCTAGAACCTGCAAAGATATCCATCTCTAGATTCAAAAGTTGCAAATAATAACCAACGAATAGAGGATACTGGTAAAGCCTTTAAACTGGTCCAACGAAGAGACCAGCTATCTGGTGAGCTGCCCCACCTCATCTCTTGCCATTTCTTCTGTCTTTCCCTCCCTCCCCAGCAGACCCACATAAACACACTCTCTGGCCACAGTGAAGTACGACACAGTTACCTAGCACTGACTATTCAGTAGTTTAAAAAGAAGACATTTCGATCAGTAGAGAGAAGGATATTATGAAAAGACACGAGCATTAGAAATAAAACTTAACTTGGAAAGCCATTTTTCTGACCAAATCACATCATGGGTTTCTGGCCAGCATTTAGACAGGACATGGCTGGGTACTTGCCCAAAAGGCAGTCAGTCATCTGTAGCCTGAGGAACAAGAGATGAAGGTCACAGGGTACCAAACACAACCGTCCAAAAGAGCTGGGAGCATAGATCATGATTAAGATCAACGGTAGAGCTCCAGGTAACTCAGCAAAAAGCATGCTGGTCAACACAACAATTTGGCTGAAATGACAGTTAAAAATCTCCCTGTACCAGTAGTAATTTCTTAATTTTGATAAATGTATTGCGACTATGTAAAATGTTATCATTAGGTAAAGATGGGTGAAGGGAACTCTGCTGTATCTTTACACCTCTTCTATGTATCTAAAATTCTAAAGAAAAGTTATGTCAAAACAAATTATTATAAATAAAACTATTTCAAAATAAAAATTTTAAAAGTGGAAAAATTGAACACATCTAGTCATTGTTTTTTTCAACTTTTAGTATTATAAATACATCATGGAGTGCTTCTATGAGCCTTGATACATATTTTTAAGCATTTTCTTTCATATTTCAGATTTTTCAGGTCTTATCCTACTCTAAAATTCAAATAGGTGGCTGAGTCAGATGGGCATCTGACTCCTGATTTCAGCTCAGATCATGATCTCAGGGTAATGAGATCAAGCCCTGAGCCCGGGCTCAGTGCTGGGTGTGAGCCTGTTTAAGACTTTCTCTCCCCTTAGGGGTGCCTGGATGGCTCAGTGGGTTAAAGCCGCTGCCCTCAGCTCAGGTCACGATCCCAGAGTCCTGGGATCAAGCCCCACATCGGGCTCTCTGCTCAGCAGTGAGCCTACTCCCCCCCAACCCCACCTGCCTCTCTGCCTACTTGTGATCTCTCTCAGTCTATCAAATAAATAAATAAATAAATCTTTTAAAAAAAAAAAAAAAAGATTTCTCTCCCCCTTGGGGTACCTGGGTGGCTCAGTTGGTTAAGCTGCTGCCTTTGGCTCATCTTGATCCAGGGATCCTGGGATCAAGCCCTGTGCAGGGCTCCCTGCTCAGCAGAGTGCTTGCTTCTCCCTCTCCCTCTGACTGCTTATGCTCTCCATCTCTGTCAAATAAGCAAAAAAAAAAAAAAAAAAAAAAAAAATCTCTCCCCCTTTCTTCCCTTTGTCCCTTCCCCCTCCTCAGTTGAGCTCTCTATCTCTAAAAATAAAATAAAATTCAAAGTCATTTTTTTCCATTTTTAACTGTTTTAACTGATAGCTATAGAGAAAAATTAGGAAAGTATAGGTGTTCCATAATGAGAAACAATACAGAAAAAGCAGGGATTTGGACTAGAAATAACATGAGTCTGCAGAAATAAGTTAGGAATAAATCTAAGCATCCTTTGTTGTCCCATCTGTTCTGTTTCCAAGTTCAGACAGCAAGAGTTGGGTCAGCGAGGAATACTTATGGTTGAAAATGCACAGTCATCTCAGGCCGATGGGCAGGCTATTGTTCCTATTCACACACTTTTTCATTTTTCTCTAAGAAAACGTTAAAATAAATAAAAACCATAAGAGGCAAGGAACTGGTATTTCTCAGGGTTCAGGTTTTTTACGTTTTTTCCCATTTAAGTTTTTTCTAGTTAATTTAAAGCCAATTGTATTTGCTTCTCTAATGTTATCTTCACTTTTTTTTTTTTTTTTGGTGTTTGTATTGTATAATAAAAAAGGCAAGAAAGAATATGAAATTACAGAAGACCGTCAAAGTCTATCATTCTTTACAATACATGTTAAAAAATACCAAAAAATTGTTATTCAAAAATAATTCCATTTTATATCTGACCTAGAAAAAAACACATGAAGGTAGGGATACATACTTGCTTTAAATTGAGCCTCTTGTCACAGCTTCCCTGGAAGCTGGAAGTCCTGACACCTCTTTTCTCCCTGTAATAGACATTCCCACGGACGAACAGCTCTTCACTGATACCTCATTTTTTTTTTCATAGCTGATCGGAACTTCCACTGTGGATGGCTGGTGATTCTAGAATCTAAGATGAATCTCTCTGTGTTTCATTGGTTCTAGATGGCCCTCCAGGAATACAATTATAAAGATGACATCCTTGGCAAGAAAAATGTGGAGGGCAAATATATATAAAGGGCCATTTTATGTATCTGCCCTGTGCATCTTCAAAGTAGTCTCACCTCAGGGCATCGGGGTGGCTCAGTCAATTGCATCAGACACTTGATTCAGTGGCTGGGATCTCAGGGTCTCATGACCTATATAAGAGCCTGCTTGGGATGCTCTCTCTGCCTCTCTGCCCCTCTCCCCAATCCTGTTCACACATACAAGCTCTTTCTTGCTCTCTCTCAAAAAAAAAGGAGTCTTACCCCCAACTGTGCTTCTGACAGTGTGTACTATAGAACACAGAGACTCCAGTGACACTGTCACACTTGTCCTTAGCACAAACACAAGAACTAATTTCAACAGAAAGACCAAACAGATGATCCCTCCTGTAGATGTGACTCATTTATCTGTGTCTTATACCACTGCCAGTAAGTTGCTGGTAGCAGCTTAATCTGAAGATCCATTGAAATCATTTGAGCATTTGATATTTCTTTACAACTCCCAGACTTTCCCCCAGAAACTGAGGATGTGTTTTCAGTTTCCATTCTGTTCTCCTGACTGGCGATAAACACTGCAGCATGAGATGTTGCCTTATAAGCTGTCAGTGCCCCCACTCCTCCTGGCCAAAAGAGACATATTTTAAAACTATGATCATTACATAAAATCTCAAAGGGAAATAGACTTAGCAAATGTCTCAAAGTAGAAAACATGAAACATAATGAGAGTTTTCAAAGGGAACTGGGTTCTAGATTTCTCAATGTAGAGAACATGAAACCACAAGCACAATTCCCAGAGGTATATTTAAGAATGTTTCCCCCCTTTCAAACTGTGCTTATTTTCTAAGAGAATATATTATCACAGTAAGAGAGCACTTAGCAGGGGCGCCTGGGTGGCTCAGTCAGCTAAGCATCTGCCTTCAGCTCAGGTCATGATCCCAGGGTCCTGGGATTGAGCCTCATATCTGGCTCCCTGAAGCCTGCTTTTTCCCTCTGCTTCCTGCCCCCACTGCTTGTGTTTTCTCTCTCTGACAAATAAAATCTTAAAAAAAAAAAATGAGAGAGAAAGCACAGAGCAGGTCAGTTATTTTCTGTGGCAAATACAGCAAACACTGCTGGTTGCCAACTTCACAATTATTCCTCCTGCTCTTTCTTCCTCACTGGCTGTGCCTATCTGCATTTCAGAAGTTCAGAGCATCAGAAAGTTCTCCTTCCTTCCTCCTCCACAGTGAGGGCACAGCATGGAACCTGTTCCTAAGGTACTAGGGCCTACCTAAAAGAGCTGAAGCTGGTCAACAGGCCTTTGAAAAGGTTAGGTTTTCTTTACCAACAAAGGAACGCATATGGGAGGAAAGTTCTGTTCTCCCACATAGCATTTAGTTGTGCCTGGATGTGACCCCTGGAACTGATGCAGCAATCTTCTGAACAAGAGAAACCACCAACTTGCTGACTGTCACACTGAGAAAAGCTCTGGGTTCCTTGAGAGTATCTCTGAGCCCTTTACCAACCACCAGAATAGCCCTGCCTCCAGGTTTCTTGTTAGATAATAGTTAATCTCATTTAGTTTGCACCTTTAGTCTCTTAGACTAAAGCCACTTTTATCTGGATATTGTTGCTTAAGGGCCAAAACATCCCAACCAATACAGCTAGCAAGTACCTGTTCCCTTCACTATCTTGGAGTTAGACCACTGCTACTTAGCTGATGCCACCAGCCATGACCAGTGTCTATGCCTTGATCCCTCCCGCCTCATTCATGTTTTTCTTTTCTATCAAGAGCAGACTCAATGTCACTACACTCACATCTGCACTTCAGGATAAAGTCAGTTTCTTCACAACTTTTCCATGGTGAACGTGAAGGTGTTTTTTGCTTCTCCAGCGCACAAATATGCCTCAATTTTTAGCTTATACTTTCTTATTATTCAAACTTCAATCTCATATTAAGATCACAAGTGATCGGGGTGCCCGGGTGGCTCAGTGGGTTAAAGCCTCTGCTTTTGGCTCAGGTCATGATCCCAGAGTCCTGGGATTGAGCTACATATCAGGCTCTGGGCTCAGCAGAGAGCCTGCTTCCTCATCTCTCTCTGTTTGTCTATCTGCCTTCTTGTGATCTCTCTCTGTCAAATAAATATATAAAATTAAAAAAAAAAAAAAAGATCACAAGTGATCTAAAATTTCCAAAAAGTGGGGGAGGGGAGCAAGCCTCGGTGGCTTAGTTGGTTAAGCATCCAACTCTTGTTTTTTACTCAGGTCATGATCTCGGGGTCATGAGATCAAGCCCATATGGGGCTCTGTGCTCAGCACCAAGTCTACTTGAGATTCTCTCTCTCTCTCGGCCTCTGCCCCTTTCCCTGCTCTCTCTAAGATAAATAAATCTTTAAAAATCTTTAAAAATCTTTAAAATTTCCAAAAGGAAGTGTGAAAGCTAGGATAAAGACTGGATTTTATAAAGAGGCATCTACATAGATCAATAAATGTAGCTGGATGGTGAGGCATCTGGGATGATGAATAATTGAATGCGCTGTCCTTTTTACATATAAGGAAAACAAAAGATCTCAATTAAAAAACAAAGAAAAAGACAGGCGTAATGAATTATATACAGGTGAATTCAGAATCCTACCTTAGTATAGCTAATTTTTAGGAGACCTCATTTGTTTCTTGCATACTATGCTTAAAGAGATAAAAGTTCCTATAATGAGTTTTCACATTTACTCACAACATGGAAAGAACCCTTAAGTAAGAGTTGATAAAAACCTTTGTTGAATATTATTCAGCAACAAAGCAAAATTAAAACTTAACCAAACTACAGAAATAGATATGAGTGGCATGTAATTTATTAGGAAAAAATGGTTTTTAAAAGGAAAAACACATGGCGCCTGGGTGGCTCAGTGGGTTAAAGCCTCTGCCTTCAGCTCATGTCATGATCCGGGGTCCTGGGATCGAGCCCCCCACAGGCTCTCTGCTGAGCAGAGAGCCTGCTTCCCTTCCTCTCTCTCTCCCTGCCTCTCTGCCTACTTGTGATCTCTGTCTGTCAAAAAAATAAATAAAATCTTTTTTAAAAAATCAAAAATAAAAGGAAAAGCACTAGAAATCCTAAAAATTCCAGGTTCTTTTCTTGGATACAGTTTGTTTTTTACTTACTAAAAAAAACATGCTCACTAAAGGGGACAAAAGATGAAAATTACAACTTTTCTGAAAATCCATGAGAAACACCAAAGTATTAGAAAAAATTTTCCTGAAAATTACAAGCACAAAGGCTTGATATAATCCATGATATACCAAAATTACCAATGCTGGGAGGAAAAAAAGGGAACTAGGGGATATTCATTTTTCAACCAAACTATTGTTTGGTTTTTTGTTTTGTTTTTAATTAATTTATGTATTTGAGGGTGGGGGAGAGGGTGAGGGAGAGAGAGAATCCCAAGCAGACTCCCTGCTGAGACAGAACCCAATGCAGGCCTGATCCTTCAACCCTGAGATCATGGCCTAAACCAAAATCAAGAGCCAGATGCTTAACCAACTGAGCCACCCAGGCAACTCTCAACCAAATTTGTTTAAACCGAACCATTATGATCAAATTCCTTTAACCAAAGTGTATGCTACCCTACGCTCTCAAATCATGGTCTCCTTTACCTTCAGGCCTTTGCATATGGTGTTCCCTTAGTATAAGGTTCTCTTCTCTCCCCACACTCAACTGGCTGGTTAATGAAGTACTAATAAGCACTTTTGAACTAAAACCGATTGAAACTTAGGGATGCCTGGCTGGCTCAGTCAGTAGAGCAGGCAACGCTTGGTCTCTGAGTCATGAGTTCGAGCCCCACAATGGGCATGGAGTCAACTTAAAAATAAATAAATAAAATAAAATATCGTCATAAAAAAAATCTATTAAGGAGCACCTGGGTGGCTCCATCAGTTGAGCATCTGCCTTCAGCTCGGGTCATGATCCCAGGGTGCTGGGATCGTGCCCCACATCAGGGTGCCTGCTCAGCAGGGAGCCTGCTTCTCCCTCTCCTCCCTGCTTTGTGCTCTCTCTCACTATCTCTGTCACTATCTGTGTGTCTCTCTCAAATAAATAAAATCTTTAAAAATAAGCAAGCAAAAATAAAATAAAATCTGTTTAAAAAAACTATTCAAATGAGAAAAATGGTGACCTAATAAAAGAAATATCAAGATTCTTAGTTCCTCATTTAGAAGCCCTTGTTTAAGAAGTTAAATATCTGACTTGTCTACAGAGAGTAATAAATTATGTCAAATGAGAACTAAACAACTTTAAAGGAAAACAAGATTCTGACCACTGTTAAATTCTTCCTAAGTTCAAATTCACTACTCATACTTAAGAAGGCATCCTGAGATGAAAGACTGAAAACTGATGTTCTATGTAATAGATTATTCACTGTAGCACTGCTGTAACTTCAAGGTATTAGGAGCAATTTATGTGTCCATTGAAGGACTAGCAAAAATAATTATAACACACGCATACCACGAAATAGGGCATAATAACAAATAAAATGAGCAATTAGCCAGTAAAATAAAATAAATCTATTGGAAAGGAAGAAGTAAAACTCTCTCCCTTTGGAGATGATCTTGTGTACAGAAAATCCTAAGAAACCCACCAAAACAATTATGAAAACTAATAAATGAGTTCCATAAGGTTAAAACACAAGATGTCAATATACAATAATCAATTCTATTTCTGTAAGGTGAAAAGAAGAACTTAAAAAGGAAGTTAAGGAAAGAATTCCAATTATAATAGCATCAAAAAGAATTAAAGGCTCAGTAATAAACTTCTTTTAAAGATCTGTTTATTTGAGAGAGAGAGAGACTGTGCACACATAAGTAGGGCAAGGAAGGGCAGAGGGAGAGAGGGAGAATCTCAAGCAGACTCCCTGCTGAGTACAGAGCCCAACACAGTCTCCATCTCACCACCCTGAGATCATGACCTGTGATCACAACCTCAGCTAAAACCGAGAGTCAGATGCTTAATGGACTGAGCCAATCAAGCACGCCCCCCCAGTAATAAACCTAATGAAAGAAATACAGAACTTTTTTTTTCAAAGATTTTATTTATTTATTTGACAGAGAGATCACAAGTAGGCAGAGAGCAGGCAGAGAGAGATGGGGAAGCAGGCTCCCTGCTGAGCAGAGAGCCTGATGCAGGGCTCGATCCCAGGACCCTAAGATCACAACCCAAGCCAAAGGCAGAGGCCCAACCCACTGAGCCACCCAGGTGCCCAAGTACAGAACTTCTCTGAAAAGACAACAGGGCTGAGAGCAATTTTTAGAAACCTAAACAACTGAAAAAAAAATCTCATATTCATGAGTCGGAGATGTGATATCATTAAAATGGCGCTCCCCAAACTGATTCAACCCAATCCCAATAAAAATTCCAGGCAGAATCTGTGCAGCAATTAACCACTTGACTGTAAAATTCATATGAATAGTCAAGGGACTCTGAAAACCAAACAATCTTGAAAAAGAACAAAGTTTGAGGACTCACACTTCCCAATTTCAAAATCTACTACAAAGCTACAGTAATCAAAACAGTGTAGTACTAGCATAAAGAGAGATATGTGAGCAAGTGGAGAAGAACTCAAGAGTCCAAAAACAAATCCTCACATTTAGGTCAATTAATTTTTGAAAGGGTATGAAGACAATTAAATGGGGAAAGAAACAGACTTTTGAACAAATGGATATTCACAGGCAGAAGAATGAAAGTAGATTCCTTCCTCATTCCATATACAAAAATCAACTCAAAATCCATTTTGAAACCTAAAACATAAAAGAACTAAATATAAAAAGACCTAAATGTAAAAGCTAACAATCTTAGAAGAAAACATAGGTGTAAATCTTCATGACCTCCAGTTAAACAATGGTTTCTTAGACATGGTACCAAAAGCAAAAGCAACAAAAGAAAACATTAATAAACTGGACACCAAATTTTAGAATTTTTGTGCTTCAAAAGACACCGTCAAAGAAGTGAACAAACAACAACAGAATAGCAGAAAACACTTCCAAATCATGTATCTAATAAGGGATTTGTGACTAGAATATATAAAGAACTGTAACAACCCAACAATGAAGAGGAGAAATAATCCAACTTAGAAATGGGAAAAGAAGGGGCACCTGGGTGGCTCAGTCAGTTAAGCATCCAACTCTTGATTTCAGCTCAGGTCATGATCTCGGGGCTGGTGGGGGGTGGGGACTGGTGGCGGTCTCATGAGATCAAGTCCTATATCTGGCTCATCGCGGAATCTGCTTATTCCTCTCCCTCTGCTCCTCCTCTCACTCGCTTGCTCTCAAACAAAGAAAGAAATAAAATCTTTCTTAAAAAAATAGGTAAAGGAAATGAATAGACATTTCTCCAAGAAAAGATAGACAAATGGCCAATGAGCACATGAAAAGATATCCAGCATCATTAGCCACCAAGGAAATGCAAATCAAAACCAAAATGAACTACTATTGCACCCCAGAAAATAACATGTGTTGCCGAGGATGCAGAGAAATTGTATCCCTCATATGCTGCTAAAAAGAATTAAAATGGTGCAGCTCTGTGGAAAACAGTTTGGCAGTTTCTCAAGATTAAAAAACTTTTTTTTTTTTTTTTTTTTTTCAAAAGGTTAAACAGCAATTCCATTTCTAGGTATATACCCAAGAGGACTGAAAACATGTTTCCACACAAAAACTTGTACAAGAATGTTCATAATAGCATTATTCACAATAGCCAAAAAGTGAAAATAACCCAAATGTCCACGATAAATGGATTAAAAAATGAGAGAGCCATACAACGAACACTATTTAGCCATGAAAAGAAATGAAATACTGATCCATGCTATAACATAAATGAATCCTTACAACATTATCCTAAGTGAAAGAAGCCAATCACAAAAGGCCACCTACTGTATCATTCCACCTAAACAAAATGTCCAGCAAAGACAAATATAAACACACAAGGTAGGAAGTATGTATTACTTTTCCAAGTCATTTTTTTTTAAGGACTATGAGGTTCTTTTATTTTTATGCTATGTCTTTCTAAATCCTAAAATTCTTCTTCTGTGATATTTTTAAAAGCACTTGAAAACATAAAAGCATGCAATGGATCAAAGAGAAATGACCTGGAATTTTAAAACAGCTAAGGAAAACTCATAAATGTCAAAGCCAGAAAACTGATTTGTCTTTGTTGAATATCATCAAATGACCAATATTCCCTTCAGTTAAATTCTGGCTTCCTTTTGAAATGGAAATTACTCATAAATTTAAACTTTAATTTTCAAAATAACTATCTTTTATAAAGCAATCATCAATGTTACATATAGAATTGTTGAGTCACTATATGGTATACCTGAAAGTAATATAACACCCTATGCTAACTGTACTGGCAATTAAAATAAACTAAATCATCACTGTGAAGCTGAAACTCACTATACCTTACATCACAAAAATTTAAACTAAATGCAACAATACTTAACATATTTCTTGGGATAGCAGCAATAGAATAACTTTGGGGTAGAATACACAGGTTTGAATCTCAGCCTGCTGTTTACCAGCTGCGCAACCATCAACAATGTACTTGGTCTCTGTGAGCTTTAGTTCCCTCTTCCATCAAACCAGGAATTATAATACCTACTTTAGTTTAAAAACAAATAACTCCGTCTACTTATTAAATGGGGGGAATAAGAGTAGTGTTTGGAAAATTTCACTCCTTAAACTTATCTATAACATTTAGGGGTGCCTGGGTGGCTCAGTTGGTTAATCAGCTGCCTTTGGCTCAGGTCATCATCTCAGGGTCCTGGGATCTTGCCCCACATCAGGCTCCCAGCTCAGCTGGGAGTAGGCTTTTCCCTCTGCCCCTCCCTCTGCTCTTGTTTTTTCTCTGTCAAATGAATAAGTAAAAACTTTAAAAAAAAATTCCCTGTACCATCTGAATTTTTTTTTTACAACTTATATGTAATTTTAAAACATAATGAGGATTTAAAAAATAAAAGCATCTACCTTTTGGGTTCTTAGAGCCCTTTTTAAAGTCATTTATAGATAGGAGACTCTCAGTTACAGATGACCTCCTCACTATTTCCATAGGCTTTCCAACTTTTGAATTTAGATGAATAAAACTTGGGAAGAAGCAAAGTTAAACATTGATGTTTCTAAAGGCTATGGTTATCACAAAAGAGATAATTGGGGCAATAAAACTAAGCTTTGAAACCACTTTCCTCAAAACACACCAAAGAATTTAATCTCAAGGGAAAAAATGTCCACATGTTTCTGGATGCTAATTCACTTTATTCTAAAATTTTAGTATCTGGGGTTCAATTTTCATGGGTTTTTTTGTTTGTTTGTTTTTTGTTTTTGTTGTTGTTGTTGTTGCAATGTAAAATGATACCATCAAGTGAAAAGGAAATTTAGTACCTTAATTTTTTTTTACCAACAAGACAAAGATTCAGTTTAGAGAATATTTTTCAGTGAAAAACAACACACAAATATAAATAATGATACATTTATCTAGCAAATAAGATAAAATATAATCTGCATCTTCTTTGCTTTGAGAGTACACTGAGATAGATGAATGTAATTTAACTAATTTACGTTGCCACTTCATACTTCACAGTATATTCTAAGAATTAAGAACATTCTCTTCCATGTTCTAAGAGATGAATAAAGTGAATGTCAGGAAGTAAAGTAGTTTTGCAAGTCAAAAAGGTGCCATTTTAAAACCACCAAGGTACACCGTTCCTAGTAAAGCTGAGAATGAGGCCTTCGGTACCTTTTCTTAAGGACTGAGTCATTAGAATGAAACAGGTGCCTAACCTACCCGTAAGGAGTGTATGACTTTAGCATTCCTCAAGTGTGTGCAAGTATAAAATTAACCCTCATGAAGCTTAGACGTTCACAAATCCTACTCTGGGCCACTTAATAACTATATTACGGAGAATGTGCTGGAGTCTTATTATTGCATTTCTAGAGTGTCTTTGTTTTTAGACCGTATTTCTAAAGAGGGGAAGCACAGTCAGTAAATCTTAGAAAACTGCAATGACTCACGGTAACTATGATCTTCACATTAATGAGTGGTTGCATGGGGTAAAATTTAAAACTTCATTTTTTTATTAAGGCCAGTGGACAAGGGATTCCCCAGCTCCCACGCTTTCTCCTTTCCAGTTCCTGCAAGCCACCTCCCAATGACATTTCCGTGCTTCATTCCCCGAAGGCAGAGCCAAGCCCACAACCGCGCCTTCAACCGCCGCTTCACGGTCTCGGCGCCCCTCGTTCGGCCCGCACCCCGCAGGGACGCCAGAGGACGGGCCAGCGGGGTGCTGGGCCGCCACCCCGCCCGAGGGCGTGCGGACGGAAACGAGGGACACCAGTGACTCACGCGGCCCGGCCCGCCGCCAAACCGCACCACCTTCACTGCCGCGGGGCCCGGGGATCCGCCTCTCAGCGCCCCCGAGGGGGAAACAAGCTCCTCCCCCGCAAGCCCCTTCCCGAGCTGGCCCCCTCCCCACACTGGCCCCCTCCCCAGATCGAGGTCGGGGGCGCGCACAGACCTGAGACACCGCCTCCCTGTAGATCCGGCCAGTCCTAGGAGGCCTCGCCCCTCCCTCCCCGGCCGGTGCGAGCATGCGCACTGAGCCCTGCCGCGTCTGCGCGCCCCCGAGCGCCCCTGCAGGCACGCGCCGCCGCCTGGGAGGCCGGGCGAGGCCGCGGCAGAGGCGGAGGCCCGGCTCCCAGGGCGGCGCGCGCCGCCCCCCCTCCCCCCCCCAGCGAAGCCCTGCCATTCACCAGCGACTTGCGCCCGCGGCCCCCAAGTCCGTCCTCCCCGTTAGGCGGCGGGCGCCGGAGGGGAGGGGACAGCCCAGGGGGCAGGAAGCTGCAGCTTAAAAGAGCAGCGGGCGCCGGGCCCTTCCTCCCTCCCTCCGTTCCCGGCCTCTGCGAGTGCCTCCGCTCCGCGGCCTCCGCCCCGCCGCCATGTACCGCTGCCTGGGCGAAGCGCTGCTGCTGTGCCGCGCGGGGCCCGCCGCCTTGGTCTCCGCGGCGGCCGACTCGGCCGCGCTGCTGGGCCGGGCCCGCGGGCAGCCCGCCGCCGCCGTTGCCGCCCCGCAGCCGGGGCTCGCGCCGCCCACCCGGCGACACTACAGCGAGGCGGCGGCCGACCGCGAGGACGACCCTAACTTCTTCAAGATGGTGGAGGGCTTCTTCGACCGCGGCGCCAGCATCGTGGAGGACAAGCTGGTGGAGGACCTCAAGACCCGGGAGAGCGAGGAGCAGAAGCGGAACCGGGTGCGCGGCATCCTGCGGATCATCAAGCCCTGCAACCATGTGCTGAGCCTGTCCTTCCCCATCCGGCGCGACGACGGCTCCTGGGAGGTCATCGAAGGCTACCGGGCCCAGCACAGCCAGCACCGCACGCCCTGCAAGGGAGGTGAGCGCCGGCCGAGCCCCTCGCGCCCTCCCCCGCTGTCCTGCCCAGCCGGGATGGGCACTGGCCCCCACCCACCCTCGCCCCGGCCCCAGCCGCGGATGTGTCAGGCTCGCGCGGACCGTGATTTTTCCTCCCGAAACCGCCACGTAGTGGTCCCACCTTCTGCCCGGTGACCCATCATCCCCGGCCCCCGCCTGTGGATGTTGCATGCAGAATAGATGCTGCACGGCTCTTCTTAGGTCCTAGTGTAGGTGACACCTAGGGTGGGTCCTGACGAAATGCACTTCTAGAAATGGGAATGCCTGGCCCATCTGACTGTGCCTTTGCAAGTTTTTGTGAGCGTCTATGACTCACCCGATCACGAACTATGAAATAATTATTTCCGGGTTTTTTTTTTTTTCCTCCACTCATTTTTACATCAATGGCAAATGATACCGAAACATACAAAGTGAATTACCTTTTACGTTTGAAATCTAGACAGTTTTGCTAACCAAATGATTTTACTAATTACACATTGGTCTTTTAAATCACGTCATTTTTCTGACCTGACACTCCTGTTTTGCACATACCAAAGAAAAAGAAAGAAAGAAAGAAAGAAAAGAAAAAAAAGTAATGCAAAAGCGACGTAACATCTCCGACAAACAAACACTGGGCGCCCTGACAGTAAATCTAAAGGGTGTAGAATGCAGGATGGCCCGCCAGCCAATGGAATGAAATAGCCCTGGGGGTGTGTACTGGTCCTGGCTAGCACCAGATTTGAGCTTGGGGAAAAGATAAAGTACTGAAGAAAGGAGTTGAGTCGGTTAGAATTTGGTAGTCTCAAGTTATCCTGTACTTAATTTTTTTTTTCCTGTACTTACATTTTTGAGATTTGGCTTCCTTCGAGCAAATATAAACTTAAAAAAAATTTTCCCCAGTACATGGCACAGTACATCTTCTAAAAGTGCTTAAGCATAACCTAGAAAAAGGGCACAACCACTTTTTTTCTATTAAAAAAAAAAAAAAAAGATGTTGAGTTAAGGACCCAGGGAGTTGAAGTCTTGGTGGAGGTTGCTTGGCAAATAAGCACAGGGGAGGGTGTTGGGCTGGACCGTTTCTCTACATGAGCCTGGTACAGTATTCAGTATAAGAGCTGACTTATAAGGATAGTCTTTAGAAATCTCTCTTCTGGAAAAATTGGAGCTCTGCTGGCATTTCCAAACTGGGAACAAAGGTTGCCTGAACCTGTTTAATGATTTACTGGCTAAATTTGCATTGACGCCACCTTCTTCTAGGACAGACCTTTAGAGCTTAATACCCTCTAGCTCTCGTTGCTCTTCTCAAACTAATATTTGAACCACTTTGACCTTTAATTTCCCTTTGCTCCTCCAAATTACATAAAAGTTAGTTTCCTACATCACCTTCCTTCTTCCTACCACTCCCTATTCTCTAAACCAAGAATACAAGTTTAGGCTCCCAAGAAAAGCAAACAAGGATGTTGGAGGAAGAGAAGTTAGCAAATTCTAAGTTGCTATGTTTCTTTAAAATGGCCGTCTAGTTGATATTACTGTCCTCTTGGCAGTATATTCCAGTAGCTTAAAAGATAAGCAAGTAAACCATTATAGATATTTTTCCGCAGGGTCTGATTCCGTTTCCTTGAAGTTCTTTATATTCCTCTATTCTTTATATGCTGAGTCCTCTCCTATCACAACTCTACAAACTCATTAAAGCAACTAAAATTTACCATGGTTTGTCACTCCTCCTCTTGTTGCCACAGCAGTTTTAATGCGAAAATACTGAACCTAGCCAAACCACATCAGCCATATTAAGGCTCTGTTATTGTAGCATTTGCTTGTACCGAAGGGTAAGAAACAATTCTCTCCAATTTACCCCATTTATCGGAAGGCATGTACTGAAAGTGCTATCAACTCCCAGCTTACAAACATAGAGAAACCGAATTGCAACTAATAATTAGTTAAGCAGGCATTGCAAGATAATGTAACATGAAAATTGGCCTCTATAAAGTGGTAAATGTATTATCTTAGGGAATTTCAAAGACTTCAAGGAGATAATAGGATTGATTGGGCAGGATTATATAGCTATGAAAGGCCTTAAAAATATTTTTGTGTGCTTTACTTAATGCATGGGTGTGCTAAATAGTTGATCAGCAAAATTTGGATAATGTGGACGTGCATGCTTTGCTTTTTGTAACACTCCAGGATCTTTCTTCCCATTTATTACTTCAATCTGACTGCAGAGAATGTATATTCGATGAGCACCTTATTTTGAGTAGTTTTTGTTTCCAATTAAACATTTAAAGCTTTTTTTTTTTTTTTTTTTTAATTTACAAAAAGGTTGTTGACCTTCATGGTTGCACTCTGGTCTTACAAAATTTATTAGGTGATTGAAATTTCCAAGGATGCTTTGGATAATCCCTGTGGCTTAAGTAAATCTTTCTCTTTTAAACATTTTCTCTCACCACCTCAGCTGCCTTCTCTGCCAGTGTTTTTGCGCGCACATGCACACACAAACTCACACACACACAGCCTTGTTGGCTGTTCATCTTTTTCATAACCCTCAGTGTTCTGCATCTAATCTTCCCTCAAGAGTGACCTTCTACCTGAGTTTTCTGAAATACAATTTTCAAGGTTGAAGCAAAGTAACAACCTAATTATAATCTGTGTAAGGGGAACAGGTGGTTTGAAGACCTGGGGGTGGCTGATGTGTACTTTATTCCAAGTAAATATTTAATAATACATTTTTGTTTTTTTGCTCCTTTCCCCGCAAAGCATATTTACCTGAAGTCATCAGATTTTACATCTATTAAGCATTTGCAGTAGAGTATGCTGTAAACTCAAAAGGGAAATTTCAAGAGCAGACTTAATATTTTCAACAAAGATGAATATTGTGGGAATTTCTGCTTTGAGAAGACTTTTTCATAGTTTCTTAAATGTTTGAAAACATTATCAGTGATTGTTTCTGTTAACTTTCTCAGAATAAATCCTGTATTCTGTTGGCCCATGGTTCTGCAACCAGTTCTGAGACCTGTGCAGTACCTTTTCAGAAAGATGTTTATTGTTTAAGAATCAGTTTTGGGAGGGCACCTGGGTGGCTCAGTCAGTTAAGCCGCTGACTCTTGTTTTCAGTCATGGAAGTCTTGGGATCCCTAGCATGGGGCTTTGCACTCAGAGGGGAATCTGTTTTGAATTCTCTCTCTCCCTCTGTCCCTCCCCCTGCTCTTGCGTGCTTCCTCAAGTCTTTTAAAATTTTTTAAAAATAAATAAAAGTCCGTTTTGGAGGAGAAGTACAGATTGATATTAATTGATGTAGGAGCAATTTAACTTTATCTCCTAGGTTGTTTTTCCCCAGCTTCTTACTTTCATACTAGAACTATTAAGCCAAAGTTCCCTGTTCCTGCTTCTTCCTTCTATCATAGAACTTTCTAAAATTATCATCATTTTAAATAATGTTTATGGGGGTGCCTGGGTGGCTCAGTGGATTAAAGCCTGTGCCTTTGGCTCAGGTCATGATCCCAGGGTCTTGGGATTGGAGTACCACCTCTGGCCTCTCTGCTTGGGGGGGGAGCCTGCTTCCTTCCCTCTGCCTGCCTCTCTGCCTACTTGTGATCTCTGTCTGTCAAATAAATAAATAAAATCTTTTTAAAAATAAATAAATAAAGTTGATGGACTACAAATGGAATAGTCTGGTACACTGACCCTAAATCTTTTGTTAAACTGTAAATATCAGTACCCCCCCCCAAAAGTATAAACTATAATAACCCATGGACTTGTTCTTTAAGAGCCAAAATGCAAAAAAGCAATGGGAGGTAGACAGTGTTTGTTCTAGTCCCTGGGGGACAGGATGCTGGGGTGGAGGGTATGGGAGGCTGCTGAGGTTCGGAGTCCAGTAGTATCATTCAGCCAGTCCTCTGGGTTACCACTGCATAGTGAATGGTGGTGCTTTGTAGGAAGAGTGTAGAAGGTACTGATACTGTTTTAAAGTGACGCATGCTTTGCCTTCACTGGGAAAAAAAAAATGTTTCTGACTTATTTCTGCTGTGCCAGATTGACAGCCGGCAGAACATGGGTAACTTTGAATAAATGCTCACACTCAGTATTCTTGAAGTGTGAGTGTGTGTCCGCATCTGTTCCCACAAGAGAAAATGTAGCCTTTGTAGATAAACTTAGGATTTAACTCAGTCTGAAAATTCCGTTAAAAGACAGGTGATTTGTAATGTGTTCTCGCCCTAGCCCTCATCCCTGAGGGTTTTGTTGCCGCGGCTCCTGCTGTTGTTTTTAATCCTTTTTAATTAAATCCAGAACTGGGTTGCCATGATAGAGGCTTTTGAATTTCATGGGAGACAAATGCATCAGATGGGATGCATCAGAAGGCAGTTCAGTCTTCCCCTCACTTCGGGCAAATCCATGTAGGTGGCTGGCCCTGGCAGTAGAAAGCCGGTATGCAGGAACACAGACGCTGCCCACTCATTACGCCGAGAACACATTGCAGGAATTGGGGCATCAAAAATCAGAGGACAAGTACCAGTTTATTAAACTTCAATAAAAGTGGCAGTGTTTAAATTTTAAATAGAAGAAGTAAAAATCAAACATGAATTTTCTGGTTTGTAGAGGGAAGAAATTAGGTGTCTTACAGCTATTGATAATAATTTAGATAATAATTTAGATTGTTTAAGAAAATTGTTTTTGTCCAGTGATATTTAAAGGTGCTGAGAGTTCTGCCAAGAACCAATAAAGACCAAAATAATTAGCTTTGGGTTGTTGAAGAATTCCTAGGCAGTAGCCTGACATAGGATTTCCAGGATGTTGTGGGACATTTTTTCCCATTTATTTTGCATAATATTAGATTTCCATAATACAAAAACAAAACAAACACAAAAAAAACCACCAGACCTCTTACATCACCGCAGTGAAGAACATTGATTCATAAATAACCCATGATGGCTGTACCCAAGAAACTCCTATTAAAATAGCTGTATATCATTCAGATAAATAGTGATAATGGTTATAAAATGAAAAATGAGCCAACTCTGTCCAGCTCTTTCCCATGAAGTAACTGAACAATTTTCTGTGCACAGTTCTCACCTAAAACTGACCTAGCTATCCCAGTGAGGAAATCTTTTCCCCTTTCCAGAGGCAGAAATTTATGTAGATTACTCACTATCAAAAAGACTGAAGCATTGGTGTATGAAATACTATGGCTAAAGGCAGGACAGGTTTCACCAAGGGCAGAGTGGTGTCCTGGGAGAAGGCTGCTCCAGACCTTAATTTCCTTTCCCAAAGGCAGCAGCACCTGAGAGATCTGTCTCCACACAGGTCAACTGGCAAAACAAGGGGTAACCTAACAGCTCACATTTGTTGAGCTCTCTGTGGACACCAGGCATTTTGCTAAGAGCTTTTCATGCATCATCGCTTTTATTCTTCACAACAACCTCATGAACACACTGTTGCCCCAACTTTGAAAAGGGGATACTAGGGCTGAAAAGATTCCTCCAGTAAGGTTACACCCCCACCCAGTTTAAGTAGCAGATTTGGGGTTCGGGCTCCCATCCTCTGGCTCCAGCACCCACCTCCTTAAATGATTATTGTTTGGGATCTATTCATATGGAAAAAAATGACGAGTTATATCCTAAGCAGTGACTGAGAACCATGTCGTGCCCTCAGTACCAGGACCTCCGAATACTTTGGATCATTTGAAATGTGTTAAAAGCTATTAGAAGGCCTCCCTTCCTAGAAAATGCTTGCATATTCCAACAGCTGTGCATATAAAACTCGCTCATATCTGAAATCTTTACGGGCCCATTTATTCCAGTCGGCCGTGAAAGAACTTCCTAATGAGAGTTTTCCACTGAAAGGTTTGAAGAGCTGTAGTGTTGAACAGTTTAATGTTGACAGTCAGGAGAGCTCCTTTCCCTACCAGAGTGTTAGAATATGGATCTTGAAGGGTTTTCAAAGGAATCATTTTAACAAGGCTTTCTTCTGAGTGCCTCTTCCTTAAAAACTCAGAAGTTACAGTTTGTCATGAATTGCTATTTCTCTGGATTATTCTTGGCTAGAGAAAAATGTGAAAGATGACCCAAATGAAAATTATAAAGGTTGTCAGTAGTGTGACTCCTTTTGCCATATATCATCGTCATAAATACATGGACATGGGCCTTTAAAAAAAAAAAGAAGCATTTTGTACATTTGAGCCTTAGGATGTACATGGACTCCTTGTTGTTTTTAATCCCTTTTACCATAAGAAAAACCACAAGGGAATAGTAGTCAAGGGTGGAAGTCCCCGTATTGGGGGTTTACTGAATAAGGACTATGTTCATTATGAGCTATAGATGATATTCCAGATAAATCAATTTTTCCATTATGTGTTAGTTTTCCCTGCAGGCAAGAGCTTTAAACGTTATGCTTAATTAAGGAGCATTCCTTAACTCCTGGGGATTTCTGATAGTTCACCTGTTCATTACAGGCATTTTAATCCCTGCTCTGTCAGGTATGGTGCTCTTTCTGGGGGAACTATCCATAAGAAAGCTTTAACAAAACAAAGCTCATTTTTTTTTTTCTCAGTGTCTTTTCATTGATTTCCTCAGAATAGAACAGAATCCCAAATCTCCTACGGTATCTGTGGCATTCTCCTTTTGTTTTTAGCTCAGTATTCTGTTTCTGCATTTTCCTTTCCCAGAACTAGTCAGTAAATGACACAGTTGGGAACACTCAACAGTGCATTGCTACAGTAGGAGTTAAAAGAATATACCAGGGAATGACCCTCTTGATCTGTAAGCAGGGAGGGCTGGATAGGATTTGGATGGGGGAAAGATGATTTTAGATAAAGAGAAATAGAGGGGGTAACTGATTAAGCCCAGGTAAGAGGCAGGACCATGTGATGGGGTCATAGGGACAACCTGTGTGTGTGTGTCAATAGGGGAAAGCCAGGGTTCATGGCATGATGAATACTTTTTTGGTCTCTGTCCCTAGTTCCTGACACACAGCTCCTAAAATCATTGTAATTTCCTGAGTGATAGAGATGCTGAGAGCCTCTTTTGTCCTAATATTTTGTCTTAACTCCAGTTCCTGACACAGAGCTCCTAAATCCCTTGGAATTTCCTGGGTTGATAGGAGCATCTTTTGTTTTAATGAGGCACCTCTTGGTGGGTTCCTGGATAGCTTCAGGATGGCAGCTGGCCACCAGAAAGATGAAGCCATGATGAGGAGCTTGGAACTTTAAGTCCCATCCCTTACCCTTCTCCATGGAGGTAAGAGGAGTTGGACATTGAGTTAATAGCCATCATGCCTATGTGAGGAAGCCTTCATAAAAATCCCAAACGACTAGATTTTGAGAGCTTTCTGGTATTCATCCATGTGCCAGGAGGATGGCACACCTGTGACACAGGGATGAAAGCTGCTCTCCTCAGGACCCTTATAATAAACCAGTGAACATGTGTAAAGTGTTCTCTTGAGTTCTGTGAGCCATTATAGGAAATTATCAAATCTGAGGAGGGAGTCATGGGAGCCCCAGTTTGTTACCAAGTTGGACAAAAGCCTGGGTACCCTGAGCATGCAATACTTGTGATGAAGATGAAGGCCAGTCTTGTGGGAATAAGCCCTTAATCTGTGGAGTCTGTGCTAACTCCATGTAGCCAGTGTCAGAACTTAAATTGTGTACAACAATCAGTTGGTGCCCACAGAGATTTGGAGAACTGGCTGTTGGTGTGGAAAACCCACACATTTGGTGTCAGAAGTGTACAAGCAGAAGAAACAGCTTTTTGGGTGGATAATAACTCTGGGAGGGCCCAGAAGGCTAGGCAGCAGAGGAACTGAGAATGAGATAAAGCCTCTATTTCTAGCCTGAGGCACCGTTAGGGAAAGGGGTGGTATCAGCTACCCGGAAAGTACAAGTAGGAAAAAGGGCTGGATTTTTAAATTAAAGGAGATTGGGTATAAAATGATCCTTAGGACAATTGGAAATACAGGCATATGTATTTTCTTGATCTTACTCTGGCAAAGTACAGTTACTGCCTGTGGTGCTTGTCTAGTCCGTGTCTTCTATCTCCCTCTAATTCTCTTCCTGCTCTTAACGATCCATCTCAAATATCACCTAGACTTATTCATTATTTATGTGAAACTGGATATCTGTAGTGTCAGTTCTTTACCTTTTGAACCTTTTTATAACAAGTTAGTTACCTTTATGTTTTCCTAAATGTCATCTGATTTTATATTCACCACTTTTACCCTGGCATCGTTTCCAAGACCTGTTTGGTGGGAAGCGGGGATTAAGTTTACTGATATTAGCAGAATAAGCAATCTGTGAAACCAGTGATCAAGATTCCCCCATCTGAATCCATAATCTTTCTTCCATCTATTGGGCAGTAAGTTCAATACTTAGTATAAGACAAAGCTGCACATTTAATAAACAGTACGTATTTAAATGCAGGGAAATGATTTCAGAGGATATGTATGCACACACTCTCTCCCTCTTAAATTGCTAAGAATGGTCACCCATAATAAGGAAAAGACAGGGTTTATGTAGTGATAGGGGAGATTTCAGTTTTTTCTGTGTTTAAGTTTGGATGAACATATGCATACGTGTTGAAACTTCTAAATGTTAATGAAAAGAAGAAGTGAAATGTTTTTCATTTCTCCAGCATCAGCTAAACATATGTTTCCCAGAACTTACAAAGTTTGTCTCTTCGAAACACTTAAAGATTTTGATAATGGTGTTTCCCTGCCGCCTTACACAGACAGGGACACTGTCATAGCAGTTAAAGGTATGACTTTCCTTTGCTCCCGAACAAAACTGCTCTCTGCAGTGCTGAAGGAATTTTTATCTGAGACTTCCCATATTTTCTGTGGTGGTTCCTCACTGCTGCTTGCCCTCCTCTCTTCATTTGTAATTAAGGTATGCCATTCTCTCGCATGTTAGAGATTATATTAGTATTAAGTGAGAAAAGAAGTGTTCTCAGGAATAAATGGAAAGAGGGTTAGTGCATGCATTTTATGAATTCTCGGCTCTTTTTGCTTTCCTATGAGTTCTGTGCTTGTGGTAGAACTCTTCAGAACCTCTCTGAAAAGAGATAGAATACAGTTGGAAATTGAACTCTTAATAAATCAAGCCCTATTAAAAGATCTTAGTGCAAGTAATTTTTAAAACCATTTGAGTTTTCGTGAATCTGTTCAGTTAATGATTCATCATTAAAAAAAACAATGTTGGCTCAGTTGCTAGGAGCTTTTTTGTCTGTTTTTGGTTTTGAGTCAGCTAGCGAAAGGAAAAAAAAATGAAGTTACTCAGTTGTGGTTTTCACCGAATCTTTTCTCAAAGTAAGGAGCCGGTGTGGTTTCTTCATCACTAGAGCAGCCTCAGCTAATTTTTGCTTTATGTTTTTTGTTTCTCCTAGAAAAATGTGCTGTATACCAATCATGAGACTCTTGAGGATGAAACTCTTTGGTCATTAAGTCAAAAGGCAGAGAAACGCTCTCTGTTGTGTAGTATGCAGATGTATGCCTGTTATTAATGTTCTTTTGAAACATCTGGATGCCCGTTAGCCTAAAATAACTGTATGATAGAGTTAATTACTCTTCAGAATGAAAGGTCTGATTTCAAAGCTGTGTCACCAACCGGTCCTCCAGGTTTGATAGATGATAAACCTTGTCATAGGTGCTATTTCTTCAGTTTCCTCCGGTGAACTAGAAGTTCAGCTTACTCTGTGGGCCAGTCAGAATGTGGTCCTTGATTTTTAGACCCTGTTTCTAATGACACATGTGTAATCACCCAGTTCCTGTTCTAGTTTGGCCAGCCATGGACTCCTGCTTTTCACTGCACGTGTTCACCTCCAGCGTGACACCTGTCAGTGCTGTGTTCAGAGACCCAGTTGGCCTCCTCCTGAACCCCAGTAGTGCGGATGGCAGCACAGGCTACCAGGTAGTGCTGGAGGACTTCAGAAAAGAAAAAAGTCTGGATTTGCTTTTCTCAGTTCCTGGAATAAAACTTGGGGTCCTTCTAGTTTCTATCCTTGTGCCCGCATCTAGTCCCCGCCTGTCCCGACTCACCTTTAGCCTTCTCTTGCCATACTACCCATCCCACAGGAAAGACGGAAAAGTGTGGTTTTAGAAAAAGTAAAAATATCAGACTGCACCTAAGAACCTTGTTTCATTTTGGTTTAAAACATTTTAAGCTTTCCTGGTTTTCGTGTGTGTGTATGTGTGTGTATTACCTGTTATTTGGCTTTACTGAACAACTTTGTCTTCGAATTCTTTATTTTTGACACACTGGAGGCATTCAGAAATGCTCTGTTTTCCCCTTTCAGAACTTCGAAGCATAACATGTGGTGACTGTCCTAACTTGGGGTAGTGAGTGTCACATCAAGTATATGTCTGTCACATCTTGGTCCCTCACTCACCCCACTTGTGTTGGTATCTCATAACTGACTGGCTTTGTATACAGTAAAGAGCGACTTCTTTTTTGCCCTCATATTCTTAATATCCAATAGGATGTGGGTAAGAATTTTTAGGTGACAGTATATTTTTAGTAATTACCTTTGGTTTCCAGTCCCATGAGAAGAAAAGCAAGTGTAGCTTTCCCTTAGATGTGGATGAACTCTCTGTTCTGATGCCTGTTTTTGTCTCAAGTATTGGTACAGTATAGAGTATTTTTATGGCTCTACTGGAGAGTTTTTTCCAGACTAACAGTTTAAGTAACCCTGTGTTAATGTGTCTGCCAGCTTCCAGAAGTCAAAACATTTGTGTATCAACTGATTAATTAGAAAGCTGAAAGGAAAACCTGTGTTTTCTTTAGCCCAGCAGTGCCATGTGTGTTGGTTCCAGGGTCCACCTTTGCCCCCACCTTCATCTGCTCCAGGGCTTATCCCCCTGATTCTTCTGCTCCTGCCTCAGTTCACTGGACTCCTTCAGGGGTTCATAGCCTGCCAGAATAGGCTGGTGTGAAAGGTAGTCTATCTAACTGCTGCTCTTCCCTGGCGTGTAGCTGAGCTCTGACTGGGTGTGGCTCGGAAAGAAAATTTTACTTTACAAACAAGAATTCCTGGGTTCTGTCCAAGCAGAAACATGTTTTTTGTTATACATGTACAGTTTCTGACTCATATCATTCCAGGACTTCTGCAGTAAAATAGACATTTTGTTTACAGTATTTCGTACAAGCCGGAGTCCAGTGTCTAGAATATTAGGATTGCTCTCAGATTTGTGAATGTTACTCTTTCAAGCTGTTTTCAGTTTCCCACCAAATGTATTAGTTAAAAACACTGGATAAGGGACAATAGCTTTCCCCCCTCCCTTAAGAAAGCAAGGAAAGTGGTAACTACACTGTGAGCACAGTATAATGTATAGACTTTTCTAGTCTCTCTGGTGTGATATACCTGAAACTAAGGTGTTTTTTCTTTTCTTTTTTTTTTTTTTTTTTAAGATTTTATTTATTTATTTGACAGACAGCCATCACAAGTAGGCAGAGAGGCAGGCAGAGAGAGAGAGATGAGGATACAGGCTCCCCACTGAGCAGAGAGCCCAAAGCAGGGCTCAATCCCAGGACCCCTGGGATCATGACCTGAGCTGAAGGCAGAGGCTTTAACCCACTGAGCTACCCAGGCGCCCCAGTGATTTTCTTTTAAAGAAAGCAAGGGAAATTAAATAACTGAGCAACCACTTCCATGGGCTCTAAAAAAAACAGTGAAAAAAGTGCTTTGTGTGTAATATAAATACTAACTCTTCATAGCAGACTGTTTTTTCTACCTTCATGAATTTATCTTGAGAAGTAATGAAATCAAGTTTTATTAAGTTGTTTAAGCTCCTGTCAATTTAGACTTTTTAAAACCTAAATTTCTTGATCTGCCACCACACGGTAATACTTCCTGTAGCAGTGATAATGGCCAAGATTGAAGCTATGGCCACACGCAGGTACTGTCCTGTGCAGGCTTGATTCGAACCATGAGCGCTATGTCCCTGTTCCTCAGGTAAGCAGGCGCAGGCCACAGCATTTACTGCTTCAGGAGACTCAGCTTGGTTAGGAAGTAAGTGCCCAGGTCTCTGGCCTAGCAAGGTTTCCACTGAGTTATGTGCATGATACACAGTAACAGTTTTATTGGTTTTAAAAACACATTGTGGTGTTTGAGCAAGATTTTTTTTTTTTTGGTCTGGAGTACATTTTAGGACCTGGTACTTCTGCCTCTTTCTAGTTTCTAGCCCTTTGGTAATACACGCAGACACTGCTGGTGAATTGTTTAGAAATTACAGGCATGTCAGAATTTTTAGTGACGATGGCCTTTCTGTCTTAACACCTTAGTCAAGAAATACTCACGTATATACACGTATTTGAGCACCTAATACATACTTGCCATTTTCTGTGTTAGGTACTAAGAATTAAAGCAGTGAACAAGATAAAGTCTGTTCTCATGGTGCTGCTAGCCTTCCAGGTGGGGAACCCAAGACTGTAAACAATATATATAATGTAAAGTCAGTGGTAAAACATTAAATAAGGTAGAGGGGAATAGAGAGTGGAATAGTAAGGTGGTCAGGAAGGGCCTCTTGGAGTGAAGCCAGTTTTAATAGAGGCCTGAAGAAAATAAGAAAGCAAGCTCTGTAGCAACAGATAGCGGCTAGATCCTTTTCTTTTTCTTTGTTTACAATTCCTTCCTTCCTTCCTTCCTTCCAAAGATTTTATTTTTTTATTTGACACAAAGGGGGAGGGAGCTAGCACAAGCAAGGGGAGCGGTAGGCAGAGGGAGAAGCAGGCTGCCTCCTGAGCAAGGAGCCTGAAGTGGGGCTCCATCCCAGGACCCTGAGATCACGATCCAAGCCAAAGGCAGCCACTTAATCGACTGAGCCACCCAGGTGCCCCCACCACTAGATCTTCTTTTAAAAATTGTTATATCTCATCTAAAATTCACTAACATAAATTTGTTCCCAGATAATCTGAGAACCCATTATATGTAAGATCTCTTCTTACAGCTCACTTTTCTAAATGTAATCATTTTATTTTTCTAATAAGCCAGAGAAATGTGTTCGGGTTTAGAATTTGCCCTTTTGATAGCATATACAACAGATAAAATTCTCTTAAGCTGTATCATTTGTGTTTAGATGGATATTTTCTGAAATACATAAGAAGCCAGCTTTTAAAAGTGATTAGGGAAGTTTTCTCAAACTGCTAGTTTATGAAATATTGTATATTTCTATCTAAAAAGCTTTTATTCCCAAAATTCTTCTTTAAGAGATTATCCCTGAGGTCCCCCATTACTATATCTCTCAGTGGAAGTTGTACCCAGCTTCATTCAGATCCTTCGTCGCTCAAAAACACAGTGCTCACGAGCCCCAAGTAGCATGCAAACATCAACCTCACTCTGGCCTTCTTCCTTGGGGTTGAGAAACAGTGATCAACAGAGGATGAAAGGTGGCTTCATGCTACACATCTCAGGAGCATGAGTGACCAGGATCCCCAAAACCAAAGTAGTGGGCATACTCCGTCTCTGTGTCCCTTCTACCAAACACCTGATCACTCCCAAGTACAGGGACATGAAGACACAGTTCCCTGTCGCTTGGCCTCCTCCCATCCTTGCAGAAAGAGCAGAGGGAATTGCTGAGAAAGGTCTGTCAGCTTCTTATCTCTTGGATGACAAGCTAGCAGTGAGTGAAACGAGGAAGAGGTAAGGATCTCCTACCCTTGTCTGAAGCCAGAACTAGACAACCTGATCTAAGTTGAATCTGTTGGATCTGTTGACTATCCATTTGCTTATATTTATCTGCTCTCAGAAAGAAAACATTTTTTAACTCCTTGCCACCAAATCACCTAAGCCAAATAGTAAAAGAATAAATGACTTTGCTGAATTAGTTGCCTTCTTAAGAGCATTGGAAACATTGATTTGTAGGTAGTTTTTGTCTTGTGAAGTCCCACTGCGCTGTAAGCCCCTCAAGGACAGGACTGTGGCTCATCTGTTCATCTCCGGGAGCACTGCTTGATGCTCTTACCACTCCTACCAGAATGCAAACACTGTATTCCCTCGCCAGTCTTACTCCCTTAACTATCAGAATACTTAAAAATCCAGTTTCATACTCATCTGTAGCCCTTGCTAGGTGTCTCATTAGCAGGTTTTCCTTGACTTTGTATCACAAGCTACTCTAAGTGTTCTTGGAAGTAACCAGGGAATGAAATGGAGGAAGTGTGGACATTTTTCAGCTTCTGGCACTTCTTTTCACCAGCCAAAGGACGTTCTGAATCCATCCCCTTCTTTCTTGCCCCACAGGGATTCGTTATAGCATGGATGTGAGTGTGGATGAGGTGAAAGCTCTGGCCTCGCTGATGACCTACAAGTGTGCGGTGGTCGGTAAGTGATCCCCTTTGCTGCTGCTGGATAACGCTTTGCTGAAATGCATCTACACACCAGGTTACTTTTAGGGGGTTATTTAAGTTGCACCATTTAATGCTTATATCATTTTTCAGTTAGTCTTAATTAAGATGTAGTCTCTTTTTTTTTAATGGAAAACTTTTTATAGAAACAAATTGAATTTTCTGTAAGTGTAGATCTTTTTTAAAAATCCCTTTCCATGCTCAGTAAATAAAACCAAATCATGGTAGAAGGAAAATAAATTTTTTCTTTTAGAAGTAGTAAATAAAGCACAGTGAATAAAAAGGCATCATAACTTGCCCAGCCTTATCATTTCTGTTCCACTAGAATTTTAGTTCAAATACATTTTAAGAGATCAGTGTGGGTTTAGATCTTGAATTTTCTAAAGTTCAAGCTTGAAGTGTCATATTTGAATTATTGTAATACTGCATAGTGCTTTCTGCCTCTTGACTTTTTTTTTTGTCCTTTGTATGGAATAGCAACTTGCAGCCTTCTCTTTCAGATGTGCCATTTGGGGGTGCCAAGGCTGGTGTTAAGATCAATCCCAAGAACTATACTGTAAGTGTCAAAATGATACTTGTCCACATGGACACTCACAAAGGATTTGAAATTACAGGGTTTCTGTGTGTCCCCCATACCATTGAGATTAATGACCCCTGTTGCTTTTTAAAGGAATGGAAAAACAAGTAAATAATTAACTCATTGAGTGTGGTGCCATGTAAAGGTCACCTGCTTAACATCAATGTCCTCTTTCATTTTTACACTTGGTTAAAAGGTAATTAATACCTTCATATTCTTAGGCATTTATATCCATGTCATATATTCTACAGTATAAATATAATATGCTCTGTGTACATTTAACATGTTGCTATGATCTGTGGGTGTTTTGGGGAGGGGGTGTTTTGTTTTAATTTTATTTATTTAAGAGAGAGATTGAGAGAAGGAACGAGGGCAGGGGCATATTCCCTGCTGAGCAGGGAGCCTGACATGAGATCCATCTCGGGACCCGGGGATCATGACCTGAGCCAAAGCCACTTAACCAACTTGAGCCCCCCAGGCCTCCTGATCTGAGATGTTTATATTGGGATCTCAAGGTCTAGTGACAGATGCCTTAATTTAGTAAAAATCTTACCATTTTTCCTATCAATTCCCAAATTAATTTAAGCTGGCTGTTATATACCATTGGGATTGCTTGTAGGGTGCTGTATTAATACAAAAAGAACAGAAACTGGGATTTGAGCCCCAGTTCTACTATCAGATATTTGTATAACCTAATTTCTGATCTGTCATTTTCTTTTCTTTGAAATGGAGATGCCAGCTTTATGAGTTAGAAGGATTACTACACAAGATGTATGAAAATGTCCTGGGATGCCTGGGTGGCTCAGTGGGTTAAGCCACTGCCTTAGGCTCAGGTGGTGATCCCAGGGTCCTAGGATTCAGTCCCGCATTGGGTTCCTTGCTCAGTAGAGAAGCTGCTTCTCTCTACCTCTTCCTGCCTCTCTGCCTGCTTGTGCTTTTTCTCTCTCTGACAAATAAATAAATAAAATCTTTTAAAAAATGAGATACATGAAAATGTTCTATAAACAGAAAATATGATGCAACTATTACGTATCTCCACTAGTGGTTTTCTGTGAGAAACATTTGTTTCATTGTTGTTTCGTTTTCATTTTTTCCTTTATAGGATAATGAGTTGGAAAAGATCACAAGGAGATTTACCATGGAGCTGGCGAAGAAGGGCTTTATTGGTATGTGTTACCTTGTAGGCACATCTAACTCCTACAAGGAACATCTAACTCCTGTGTTTGTATGTACCTGGGTAGAACTGCCCCTTTTTTTTTGAGAAATGGGGCTCTGTGATAACTGTGGTGGGCGCACACAGGTCTGGTTTTGATGCATCTCTACAAGGCAAGTTCAGGTTCTTGGTACGCAGTGTGGACACCAGGGGGCCGCTGCTACCTTGGCTGCCTGTACAGTCACTGTTGGGATGACCAGAAAGATTTAGGAACTAAGTAATGCCTGTATAATAAACATTTTCTAATGTGTAAGAAGCACTTTTATGATCGTAATCCTGTTGTGAAAGCAGTGAGAAATCGGATACCTTTGGGGATTGGGAGCCAAAAGCTGAAAGCCGGCTGCCCCTTCAGAGAGTGAGCAGAGGCTAGGAGGTGAGGGGCTCCCACAGTGGCTCACTCTGCCGGCACTGGCTTGTTTAGAGGGTTCCCCGGGACTCCTGATGCTTGTCACCAGGCCCTTTGGCCAAAGACTAGATTTCTGACGGTGCTGATCTTCTTTGGCTTGCTGTTTTTGTATCATACTGTCATCTGTGTCCTGTGGTTTTTGTGTGGGATGGCGATATTCTTTGCTATGATGTATGACTATTCATCATTTACTCTTTAATTTTTCAAGCAAATTAAGTCTGTATTTCTTCTGTTGTGCTAGAAGAATCCTAATTTGTTTTAATAACATAAAAGTATTTAACAGAATGTTTGCCCTTGTAACAAAAACTGACTAATAAGAAGGAAAATCTGCTTTTTCTGTTTTGCTGCCCCTGTGTTTTCTTTCCAAGAATGCCCCTTTCTCAGCACTGCTGTGAACTTGTCCTGTCACTGAGCTGGGGAAACACAGGGGGAGGTAACTACCTTCCTTACGGAAATGCCTCCTGCTTCCCAGATTTGGTGAACTACTGTCATGTTCAGCCTTTTGACAGCCTTCATAATTTTTGTATTGTATTTCGTCTTAGCTTAAATGCAATGTCTTTCGTAGTCTTAAGTGGTTGCAGACTTTATTTGTTAGTATTTACTGCCCATATATAGACGATAAGCAGCTTCATTTTCTCTGTATTGACAAATACTTTAGGATTCCCAAGGTTAAAAGTGATTGATCAAAACAATGAAAGCTTAAATCCTGCAATTTGACTTCTTTTCTGAAGCAAAAAAAGCCTCATTGACTCACAATGCCGCTAACCTGATGGCTGGGCTCAGAAGGCTTTTTAGCATTGGGGGGAAGGGGGAAGAATTGTCTCTCTCCCTCCAGGGCACAGAACTGGTCCTAACAAACCTCTGGAACTGAGGTCTTTGCTTCCTTATTTTGGGACTTCTCTGTCCATGGAGTTTGAGTGTGCATTCCACCTGGCTCTGAGTCCTAGCCCTGTCCCGTCAGCTGGACAGTTGATAGGGAATGCAATGGGTTTGCAGACCCGTCAGAGGACTGTTCCAGTCCCTGAACACTGAGGGCCCTTCCAGTTGTTTCCCGCTCCTTCCATTACCTTCAGTGATGGTCTGTAGTTCAGCTCACACATCCTACACGACTTGTTACATTTACTCATAAGTACTTTTTTTATGCTATTTTAAGGGATAGCGGTCTACAATATTCTTTTTTGTGAGGCCCTTAACATCAGAATACTGGCCTCAGAGAATGAGTTAGCAAGTGTTCTTTCCACTTGTATCTTTTTTTTTTCTTTTTAGGTTTGTTAAAGTTTAGTGTTAATTCTATAGCATGAGTTTAGATACCACCTGTGTACGCTGTGAAGGTCCCTCACATTAACCAGTGTGTCCATCTTTCTAGCCCCACCCACATCTCAGTGCACCAGAACTGGCCTTTAGCTCCGCCCTGTGCTCACTTTCTGTTAAAGCAGCTGTGCTCTTTGCCGGTTTTTTATCTTTTTGTATACTGTTGTGGGATTGAAGGATGGCATTTTAGTTTTCCTGAGGTTAGGTAACCTGTTACAAAGTATGGACTTTCAGACCTGTTCTCTGCAAGGTATTTGAGAATTTGTCTGTAATTCAGGATTTACTTAGAATCTGAGCATCCCTGGATTTTGTGTGGAGTAGAAAACTCAAAAGCCTAATATTTCGGCTTTTGGTAGGAAGAGCTGTCTCACCTTAGGCTGTCTAGATGAATCGAGGTTTTTAAGAAGCAGTTTATTGTGGTACATTTCCAGGTTACAGACTGTAACTTGCCCCTTGCCAGTAGGCCTTCTCCAGTTGGAATTGGGATTTGTCCCAACAAGCTTTGTTTTGTTTTGTTTAATTTTATTTTACTTTTTAAGATTTTATTTATTTGTTTGACAGAGATCACACGTAGGCAGAGAGGCAAGGCAGAGAGAGGGGAAAGCAGGCTCCCCACGGAGCAGAGAGCCTGACCCTGAGATCCTGACCCAAGCCAAGGCAGAGGCTCAACCCATTGAGCGACCCAGGCGTCCTGCAACAGCTTACTTGTCACTTGATATTGATAAAAAGAAAAAAAAGAAAACTTTTGTAGATGCCTCTAGAAGGATTCAGAAGCAATTTCATTTATACCTTGGAAGAAAAGCAGTATGATCAAACAAATCTTTATGAACATCCTTGAAGTCTGTTGCTCTCAGAGAATGGACACTGAACAAATGGAAATAGTAGAGCCCTTTTGTCAAAGGGGGAGGCCAGGGTGGAGCACTACCTCTTCCAGGTAGAGTTATATGGGGGGAGAGTAGTTTGAGGAAGTTAGATTTCATGAGATTTAGAAGCTGCCTAAGGGGAAGTGTGCTCGGGTGCAGGAGAATGACAGATTGGCTGGGGGCAGGACAGGAGGGTGAAAAGCAAGCTGACCATTTCCAAGTTATTGTAGACAGGTTATGTATCCATTGCATCACAGTGGGCAGTGTAAGAAAATACTAAAACATACCTTCCTCTGGGTGCCTGGGTAGCTCCATTGGTTAAGCTTCTGTTGGTTAAGCTTCTGCCAGCAGCTGTTGGCATGGTCCCTCTCCGTGTTGAGTCTGCTTCTCCCTCTGCTTGTGCTCTTTTTCTTATGCTTGGTCTCTATCTGTCAAATAAGTAAAATCTTTTTAAAAATAAAATAAAATGTACCTTGTTCAGTTGGTTAAAAAGTGAAAAATACAGAACTCGAGTGCAGGCCTTAGAACTTTCTTTGGAAGACTTCATAGCTGAACCATTTTTCAAATTGTATTTTCTGTTTATAAAGGTAATGAGTTTGTATTAGACAACTAAAACAATTATAGAAAGTTATAAACAAGGCTGGTAATGGAAACATAGTGAGCAAGTGTGAGGTAAGCTAAGCGTATCCTTCCAAACCTGTGCCGGCCATACTGTATATACACATGGAAACAGATGCATAGATACTGTACAGAGATGTAGCTAGAGAGAAAGAAAGAATGTTACATAAATGGGAACACATTCTACATACTATACAAAAGCTGCTTTTTTTCCCCTCACACAATGTGTTTTGGTGAGGGTTGCAAGCTTTTTAATGGGTGCGTAATATTTCTTTATGTTGATACAGCATGTTTTATTTAATTGACCCACCAAGTAACAAAGGTGTTTTGCTTTTTACTGTTCTGATGGGGGTATTTCTGTGTATTTCTTGACAGATGAGAGGGGGCATAACCTCACACATTTTTACCTGAGATCTCAGGCTGGCTGTCAGTGTTAGTGCTGTCCCTGGCATTTGTTGTTGGACTAATTTCTCTTATCCTCAACCTTTCTAATTTGCTATGATCTGAGGAATTCAGAGCCGAGGGCTGGAATATATGTACATAGAGTAAGCTTTGATGAACAGGTCAAAACACGAGTGAAAGTATTATGGGGCTTACCATAATTGCTTCAGCAGTGTGTGTGTTTTCTTTTTCTCCCTGGCGGGGAGGGCTTGCACCCCCAATTAAGTAGTATGTCTCTGTGCTGTCTCATAACAGACACTCCCTAACCACAGCAGTCATCCTTGTATAGGGCAAGATGGTACTGTTCTCTCTAATTGCAGTTCACTGAGCTGAGGTCAAGGGGAGTACACTGATCTGCTTACTCTCACGTAGTCCAAAGTCCAGCAGAGTGGCTTATGTGTCTCACGCAGAGCTAACTTCCAAAGAGAGCAAGGAAACACCAGATGGAGAAATTGCCATGTAACATTGCATGTGTATAAGTTTTGTAGTGAGATGTTTAATGAGTATTTCTATGGCTTCAAGTAGTTACCCAGATGAAACCTCAAGTTTTCTAACCATGGTAGCCTTGTTATGGTAGAAAATTACAAGGATCGGTGTGTTTGAGATGAGTGGACCTTAAAAGCTGGTACAGTGCCTTTTCCTTGTGCCCCCAGGTCCTGGCATTGATGTGCCTGCCCCAGACATGAGCACGGGTGAGCGGGAGATGTCCTGGATTGCGGACACCTACGCCAGCACCATAGGGCACTATGTGAGTACCCTGAGGGCCCCACTGGCTATCTGTAAGAAGTAACAAGCTGATGGTGTGTGGATGGAGAGAATTCACTGGGCTTTTCTCCCCTTCGGTTGTATCTTGATTTGGATATTCTTTTACTTCTAGCTCTCTTGCCATAAACCATAAATGTAGTGAACATGGACTGGGCTTTCATTTACATGCTGCCCTGTCCTGAAAGCTGGGGATGGGACCTCAGAAACAATCACCTACTAGGCAGGGCAGGACATGGTATAAGACGCTAGAAGGGAAATAAGCATTCATTTCTGATTTCCCTCAGAGCTTTCATTTAAAGAGGAATTTGGACACATAAACCCATAGAAGGTCAGGAGATGGGATAATACAAGGATGCGGTTACTTCTCTGAAAGAAGGCTTCCTGGATGAGGTATCCGGGCTAGACCTGGAAAATGGGTAGGATTTAAACACGGACATTGTTGGGGGGAGCATCGGGGGTAGGAAGAGAAACAGTAGAGCTCAGGTTATCTGGAGATGAGGCTTATTTTGAAGCATAATAGAAGAGTGAAGAAGTAATTGAACCAAGACAAAAATACTCAAGCCCTAGTTTTTTGTTTTGTTGGCTAGTCAGAGGGGAGGCTCTGGGGCTGACTCTTTTTAAGGGAGACTGAGCTGGTGGTGTTAGGCTGCACTGGAGCCCAGGGGCTGTGGGGGCTGGGGAGAAGCGCAGGTGTACGATAGACCCCTGAAGTGGGGGCCTGTTACCAAGGAAGAGAACCAGGAGGACTTGAGTCTGGAGGACTGAGCAGAAGTGGTACTGCTAATACAGAACACAAGAAGGAAAGCTACTTTGCGTTCTTGAAACGGATGGAACCTTGAAAACCATGCAAGGAGCAGGAAGAGAAAGGGAACTGAAAAGTTTTCCCTGAAAACTTAAAAATATATACATGCCAAACAAGCAAAGTATTCAGTGCATTTGGAATAAATGGGAGCAGAGGGATTTCTGATGCTGGGACAAGGCGTCACAGGGCCTGGCCAGGCCTTCCCAGGTAGATCAGAAAAGGCCTCCGTGAAGGAGTAAGCTTCCGGTCTGCACTCGGAATGACAAATAGGATCCACTGGAGAAGGGGTGGGGGTGCGAATGTTGGAGGCAGAAGAAACCACTGGTTTAAATTCTGGAGTTCAGAAGAGGTGAACTTGAGATTGAGGGAAGACTGTGATAGCCAGCGTGGAAAGCGGGAGAGTAGAGCCTAAGAGGCCAGTTGGGGAGTGTCGGACCACATCATCACTTCTGAGTGACAGCAACGACTTTGGTCTTTGTCCTGAAAACAGAGGGAAGCTGGTAGGGTGCTAACTAAAAGCAGGCAGGCGGCATTTTGAACTTGACTCTGTGTGCAGCACAGAATGGGATTGTTGGGGGCAGGAGACCATACAGGAGTCCCAAAGGGAAGGGAAACTGGCCTCCCCTGGAGCTGGAGAGAAATGGCCAAATGGAAGAGTGATTTAGAGGGAAGGCAATCAGTTGCAGAACGGGAAGCACTGAGCTCCGCATGGTGATGTCAGGGCGGGGGGCCGGGGGGTTCTGCTAAGAGACAAGTTTAGCAACAACTAGAGCCTCTAGTTTGATTGGAGCCGGGCTGCAAGGAAGGAAATAGGGCATGAAGAGTAGACTTCACTGAGAAAAATGGCGCTGGACAGCAGAGCGGGAACGTGAAAGGTGGCTGTTGCCCAAAGAGAAAGGTTATTGTTGTTGATGATATTGGCAAGTTGACTGCGGGCCCCAGATTCAGCCATGCAAGAGACAGTACGAGAACGATAACAGAAGAGTTAGCAGAGTCGTCCAAGGGAATAAAGGCCTCATGAATTTTCCTTTAAAGGCCCCCTAGAGGAGGGGCGCCTGGGTGGCACATTCACTGAAGCATCTGACTGTTGGTTTCAGCTCAGGCCATGATCTCAGGGTCTTAAGATCAAGCCCCACATCACACTCTAGGCCCAATGCCAAGTCTGCTTGAGATTCTTTCTCTCTCAAGTAAATAAATAAAACCTTTTTTTAAAAGGTAGGGGGAGGCCCTAGTGGAAAGATGAGACTTGGAGAAGAGGAGAACTGTTCTCCCCGGGGAAGTAAGGGGGCTGCAGCAGACAGTGCAGAACTCACACACTGCTCTGAGGTCCTGATGTGGTGCAGTCTTGTGGTTGGGGGCGTGAGCTGGATTTGGAACTGGCTCCCTCACACGCCAGCTCTGTGACCTGTGGTAGGTACCTTGAGCTCACTGTGCCTCTGTCTTGTAAGATGACAGTAGTAATAGCTAATGAGGATTAATTAAATAGTAATATAATGCACTTAGAATAGTACCCCCTCCTTAGTAAAATACACAAAACAATAAATATTATATCAGGTATATAATAAATACTATATCAGGTAAACTGCATAAATTCCCTGAAATAAAACAAGAGCATTATGAGACGCTTCAGAGAATTTTGGTTTTAACTGCCGTTTCCCACAATGCTGCTTTTTCCATGTCACCTTTTGATACTAAATGAGCTCTGGATAGTCTCTGGTTTCCTTTAAGCAAGACAGTAGACTTGGTCTACTTGGTGTGAAGTAGTAAGCAGTGTATTCATTATTCATAGCTTATCCCCAGTGGTGACCACAAAAGAAAGTTGTGAGGCACTGCCAGCTAAACCTTGGAAAAGACTTCTTTTTTCTTAAAATGATAGGAAATCCAAAATCAGGGCCTAAGGTAAGGAGCCACTGTCTGTCTTACTTAATTTCCAGATATAAAGCTAAACACGCCTCAACTTTGGTCTAATCCTGCCCAGAAGTGCAGGTCCTGGAGGGAGGTTGTGCTGTCGCCAGGCTGCGGGGACAATGAGGTGTGCTGGGAGCTGGGTGGCTGGCCCTGGGCCGACCTCACTGGGGCTTGCCCGAGGCTCCAGCATTTGCATTTGCACTATGTAAAAGCATTTGGCACTAGGTTCCTAATTCTGTGTTCATGGTGTTAATTATTCATGAAGGGAACTGTGGGAAAACTATTAATTTCTGTAAATTACTTTACTGGACTGCTTTCTTTGATTTTTTTAGCTCTTCTTTTTGTTGGCAATTCAGAGTCAATATGGTTCTAACTTATCTCTGTAAAAATAGCTTAAAAAATACAGATAAAGACCAGGTTGCTTCTTATCTCACCCAGTTACCTCTGTTTGGGGGTAGGGACTATAGGGTGAGGTGAAGCATTCCATCCTGCTTTCCGTGGGTAGCAGTTTGCGCCCGCAAGTTTATTAAATAGTCCGTACTTTATCCACGAATTTAAAACGCTTCCTTTTTTATGTTGATTTCCTGTATATAATAGGACCGTGTAGTTTTCCCGTCCCAGTGATCAAGTCTGGGTTCTACACTGTTCTGGTTCCTACAGAACTGTTCTGGTGGATACACCTTGGAAGGAAAGCTCTCCGAAAGCTCTCCCCAGCCTTTTGTTTCTTCCTAATGATAGTTGTTTCTGAATAAGAATGCTCTTTCAGTTCAGAGCAAGGGAGGGCGGGTGGTGAAGACTCACTCTCCCTTCCTCCCAGAGGGCCTCCACCCACCTGTAAGCCGCAGCCTCTCTGGCCCCCGTGCACCTTTTTGTTTTTCCTAATTCAAATGATACACTAAATACACAAAAACTTGAATTCCAAGAAGTAGAATCTTTGAGTTAGTGGGTATTTTTATTTGGTAGGCATTCCAGAATGCCCTACAAATCCCTTAGTTATTTTATCTTTTTTTTTTTTTAATTTCTTGACTACTTTTGTTAATCCACTTGTAGGTAAAACTGAATATTAACTTTTAAAGTGGCATTTTATTGAATTTCTGAATTAGTTTGGTGGAAGAGTATCTTTACAACATTGAGTCTTCCCATCTAACCCGGACTACCATAATGCCGCCTCCTGTTTAGGCTCTTTCTATTTTGGTGACATGGTAGTTTTTGTTTATTTGTTTGTTTAAGATTTTATTTATTTATTTGAGAGAGAGAGAGTGAGAGAGAATGTGAGCGAGAAGGTCAGAGGGAGAAGCAGACTCCCCATGGAGCTGGGAGCCCGATGCGGGACTCGATCCTGGGACTCCAGCCAGGATCATGACCTGAGCTGAAGGCCGTCCAACCAACAACTGAGCCACCCAGGCGCTCCATGATGTGGTAGTTTTAAGAGACATGTAAGATGTATATCCAACTTAATAGGGCTTAAATACTTTTGAAGGAATAATAGTTTTAAGCAGAACTATCTCTGCTTTTGTGATACTGTTATTTGTACAATAATGTTAAGTTCCTAAAAACTTTGTTTCTCCCACTGGAAAATATGGTCTTTTTTTTTTTTTTTTTTTAGATTTTATTTATTTATTTGAGAAAGAGAGAGATCTCAAGTAGGCAGAGAGAGGTGGGGGAGGCAGGCTCCCTGCTGAGCAGAAAGCCCAATGTGGGGCTCCGTCCTAGGACCCTGAGATCATGACCTGAACTGAAGGTAGAGGCTTAACCCACAAGCCACCCAGGTGCCCCTAGTCTATTTATTTATTTATTTGTGTGTTTGTTTGTTTGTTTGTTTGTTTTAAGATTTTTGTCTATTTATTTGAAAGAGAGAGAGAGAACACAACCTGGGGGAGGGACATAGGCAGAGGGAGAAACAGACTCCTCACTGAGCAGGGAACGTGATGGGGGGATTGATCCCAGGACCCTGAGATCATGACCTGAGTCAAAGGCAGCCGCTTAACTGACTGAGTTAAGGAGCCCCATGAAAATACGGTCTGTTTTATTCTATATTTTTTAGGAACAGAAATCTGAAAAAATGCGACTTACCCCTATTGGTGGAATTGTACTCGTAAGCACACATATGGTCCTCATGAGTAAATTAGTTAAACAAAAATGTGAAGTTCTGACTTTTTCTTGCAGGATATTAATGCCCATGCCTGTGTTACCGGTAAGCCTATCAGTCAGGGCGGGATCCACGGGCGGATCTCTGCTACTGGCCGAGGAGTCTTCCATGGGATTGAAAATTTCATCAACGAAGCTTCTTACATGAGTATTTTAGGAATGACACCAGGGTTTGGAGATAAAACATTTGTTGTTCAGGTAAAAATGTCTGTTCTCTTAAAGAATAACTGATAGGCATAAAGTAAGTTTTTCAGTGTTTTTAGATTTGCAGTTTTTAAAAGGTCATTCTATTGAATCTCTTAAGTGTTAGAGTAGATGTTTCCAGAGTAATATGCACTTGATGATTCATGTGATTAGAACCACGTTTAGTGTCTTACAGATACATATGAAACTATCACCAACTTCTTTTGGTCAATATTTAAATTGAAATTGTTTTCAGAAGGGGAAAGGCTTGCACAATGATCCAGATTTTAATTTTCAGGAAAAATTTGCTTGGTATTTGGTTATTTTACTGAGTGCAATCTAACTTAAGTTGAATGCTACTTTAGAATAGAATTTGTATTCCTCCCAGTTAGTGACTTTAGTATTTTTACAACCATAAGACGTCTGTCTGGTCATCAGGGACTGAGAACTTGGGGTGTGACTGACACTACGGCCATTTCTTTACAAGCCAACAAGGCTGTACCCACCTGAACTTCTTCAGGACTCACTCTCACAGATAACAGAGCATGGGGCTCCACATTCTTAAAGAGAAACTGATTGCTGAAGAGAAGCCATCTAGTACATTTGTTTCTTGTGGCAAAAGGGTTTCAAGAATGACTCTAAACAAAGAGAATGTGTCTTGGTCAAAATACGATTCTTACCATCTGTATTAAAACCTTGGTTTTTGTGTCATGTGTAATTGTTCTTTATAGGGATTTGGTAATGTGGGCCTACACTCTATGAGATACTTACATCGTTTTGGTGCTAAATGTGTGGGTGTTGGTGAGTCTGACGGGAGCATATGGAATCCAGATGGTATTGACCCAAAGGAACTGGAAGACTTCAAATTGGTATGTTAATCTAACATCTGAACAGTCTGGCTACCCTGAGTATTGTAAAGTTGAAATAAGCCCTATTAAAATCTATTTCCATTATTTACTTTTTAAAATGTAACCCAAAGAGCTCTCAGTTAGGTGTGTCTTCATATCATCGGCGTTAATCATAAGCACTGAAACCATGGTGCACACGCCATTAATTCTGACTCCTCAACCAATTGCAGCAACATGGATCAATCCTGGGCTTCCCCAAGGCAAAGCCCTACGAAGGGAGCATCTTGGAAGCCGACTGTGACATCCTGATCCCTGCTGCCAGTGAGAAGCAGCTGACCAAGTCCAATGCACCCCGAGTCAAAGCCAAGGTGAGAGCTTGGTGGAACTGGAACCTTACAGTGTGGAATGAACCTGAGGCTCACAGAAAAGCTCTTAACTGGCTTTCCTCCTTTTTTTTTTAACTGCTTTATTGGGCTATATATAATTCACATACCATACAATTCACCCAAGTAAAATTTAATGGCTTTGTATATACACAGAGCTGTGCAGCTGTCCATCACCATGGACATGGGTTTCCTCTTAAACCAAAGTTCCAAAAAGCAGTTAAGGAAATAGGTGAAAAATAGTTTTATATACTTTATATACTTTATTTATAGAACAAAATAACTTTTTTTTTTTAATGATTTTATTTAACTATTTGAGAGAGCATGAGAGGAGAGAAGTCAGCGGGAGAAGCAGACTCCCTGCCAAGCAGGGAGTCCGATGTGGGACTCGATCCCAGGACTCCAGGATCATGACCCAAGCCGAAGGCAGTCGCCCAGCCACTGAGCCACCCAGGCGCCCCAAGAACAAAATAACTCTTATTAATTAAATTTAAACTGGAGTTCTGCCCCCACACACACCCCCCTTGCAGACCTGGTGAAGGGAGTCGATAATGTTGCTGGCATTTCTGTATGTCCTGACTCTCTCGCAGATTATTGCTGAGGGTGCCAATGGGCCGACAACTCCAGAGGCTGATAAGATCTTCCTGGAGAGGAACATTATGGTGATTCCCGTAAGTCATCCATTTTTGCCGGGTTTTATATGCACTTGGAATCCTAACTCTCTTCTGCGATGAACTGGGGAGGGAAAAGGGTCATCCTTAATTTCCCAAACTATACTGAATTTTTTATCTTTATTTCGCTTTAAAGAAAATAAAGTAGAAGCCTGGTTGGTTAGTGTAGTAAAAAAGACCTGTCAGTTTCCACTTTGACCTGAACATTTTCTTCCAACTTCAGGCTCTTTCTTGTATGTATTAGCCTGCTTAAGAATCCAGTTATATAAAAAAACGTATATTGTGCTAGAAATATGAATTCTAACTTGAACTCTAAGCTTTTCTATAATTTCTAACCTTGTGCATTTCAAATGTCCCTTGCTGCTTTACTCAGAAAGCACATAGAAAGAATATGTGCTTAGGTTATCAGTGTGTGAGCTTGGGGTCTATACCGGAAGATTATTTGCAAGAGGAAGTGAATGTGGATTGGTGATGCATTTAAACTTTTGTCAAAAGCACTTAAGAAATTCAGGTTAGCTGAAATAAGACTGCCCTTAGATAGTAGGAAAAGGAATGCTGATCTTTCTGGTGAGGCACCCTTTGGGCAATCCAGTGGTTGGTGGAGAACATGCTCTAACCAAAGCTAATCAAATGCTTGTTTGATAAACTTCTAGTGAATTAGAAAGGATGTTTGTTAAATTTAAGTGTGAAATTCCTGATATAATCTAAGGTATATTTGGGAAGTTTAAGGCTTAATTTGCTTAATACTAAAATGGAGTCCTGATGTCCACTGAAAACATTTTGAAGCCATCATCTGCTCATTTCTTTGGTGTCTTCCCTGTATTTCTCTGTATAGGATCTCTACTTGAATGCTGGAGGAGTGACAGTGTCTTACTTTGAGTGGCTGAAGAATCTAAATCATGTCAGCTATGGCCGTTTGACCTTCAAATATGAAAGGGATTCTAACTACCACTTGCTGAGTGAGTTCTCATGCCATTCCTTGTTCAGAAATCATCCTTGGGGCCTGCTAAAAGGCTGAAAAAAGCTTATACTTAAAAAGGACTAATTTCCTTTTTGTAATCCCAGAGAACTTAATCTCAGAATAGGAAATTATATTATTGTCTCATGAGTCTTAGGACCAAAAATACATGATTTCTTTATGGGTAGTCAACTTAACTAACTCTCTCAAATAAATTTCTGTCCAGATGTTTATTCTATGCTATAATGTTCCCCTAACATAATCTACAAGTTAGTAAGTAGAAAGAGTTTCCTTTTAATAAACCAGGAACTCCTGTTGATACTCACTCATTTTGACCTCTGGTTGCTCTTAGTTAAGGCCTTTCTAGTGTCAAGAATTTTGGAGTCTTCTGATGAGAATGCAGTTTTTCTTTGACTAGAGTAGGCTCCAGAGTTAACGGTCTCATTTCATCCAGCTGAAGTAAGACCAAGACCTCCGACTGAGCTTCACTCAGCCTACTCTGAGAATCTAGGTGAAGTGTTCCATCCATTTCCGTTTCTTTTTCCCTCAGCGTTTTCTTTTTAACAGAGCCAAGGAAAAACCCTGGTAATGGGTGTTATGGAAACAGAGCACTGACCTAAATTCACATTCATAGGAATCTGGCAGAGTTCTAAGTGATTAACCCATTTATGGCATTAGTGTTGAAGTCTTTTTTTTTTTTTTTTTTAAGATTTTATTTATTTATTGGGGAGAAAGAGTGGGGAACAAATAGAGGGATAGAGGGAGGGCAGAGGGAGAGGGAGATGCAGGCTCCCTGCTGAGCAGGGAACCCAGTGTGGGCTCTTTCCTAAGATCCTGGGATCATGACCTGATCCAAAGGCAGATGCTTAACGAACTGAGCCACACAGGATCCCCCAAGGCTTCTAAACTCTAGTAGTTTCTGGGTTGTGAATATAGTTTGAAACTACTTCTGGTTCTTCTTCTTCTTCTTCTTCTTCTTCTTCTTCTTCTTCTTCTTTTTTTTCTTTTTCTACTAGCAGTATTTTAACTTCACCTCTTGGCTTTCTGCAGTGTCTGTTCAAGAGAGCTTGGAAAGAAAATTTGGAAAGCATGGTGGAACTATTCCCATTGTACCTACAGCCGAGTTCCAAGACAGGATATCGGTGAGTGTGCTGTGACAGGTCCACACTCTCCACACACAGTCCGCTCTTCTGTAGACCCAGGCAGAGGGATCGGGGTGAGGGTGGTCGGCAGCATGGCAGTAATGACAATCTGTGTGTGCTTTGTACAGTCCTCTCTCCTCACATGCTAAACACGGAGTAAGAATTGCAGTTTTGTTTTGTTTTGTTTTAAAGATTTTTTATTTATTTACTTGACAGAGATCACAAGTAGGCAGAGAGGCAGGCAGAGAAGGAGGAGAGGGGAAGCAGGCTCCCTGCCGAACAGAGAGCCTGATGCGGGGCTCGATCCTAGGACCCTGGGATCATGACCTGAGCCACAGGCAGAGGCTTTAACCCACTGAGCCACCCAGGCGCCCAAGAATTATAGTTTAAAATAAATATTAACGGCTCTTCTGGTCTTGAAAAACTTAAAAAAGCTTTACACAAAACAAACTAAATAAAAGTAAACATGAAATTGAGCTATACGAAGAATTGAAATTGCTATGTGGACATGAACAAGCGTGAAAGGAAGCAGGTAGAAAAGGTAGATCTGAGTGTATTAGCTGTTGACGGGACAGAGTAAGAGCGCACACACGTCACAAAGAACATCGTCCCTGGTAAAGGGCAGAGACATGAAAAACAAAGTCAAAGGAAAAAAGAAATGCTCATTCTCGCTGTTAAATACAAATTAAAATAAGTTTTCTTTAATGTATTAAACTAGCAAAAACCATCCATGGATCCTACATTCTTACATTCACTGTGTCTGTGGGGAAAGAGTGTACTTTTTTTTTTTTTTTTTTAAGATTTTATTTATTTATTTATTTGAGAGAGAGAGAGAGATCACAAGTAGGCACAGAGGGAGGGGGAAGAGAGACAGAGGGAAGCAGGCTCCCGGCTGAGCAGACAGCCCAATATGCGGCTCGATCCCAGGACCGCAGGATCATGACCTGAGCCGAAGGCAGAAGCTTTAACCCACTGAGCTACCCAGTGTACCTTTATTTTGATGATGAGGCAGATTGGTGCAGCTCTCCGGAAAAGCTCAAGACCTATGACAGTTTTCCTGCCCATAATATCCCCTCTGGGAATTTACCTGGTTGATCCTGAGAAAATCATTCTAAAGGAGAGGAATGATGCCACATGTGGTGATGTCTGTGGAACAGTGTTTGCAGTCAGGTTTTTAAATTAGGTTTGATTTAACCGTCTACATGCACATGGCTGGGAAATGGCCAAGTTATAAAATATGTCTTTATATGAAATATTTAGTCATAGAAAGTAATGCAAGGTGAGATTACAACATGGAAGGAAAGTTAGGGTTTTCTTTTGAAGAATAGAAGGTGCTTTGCCACTCTGGGTATTAACCATTGCCCTAAATGAGACTTCACCTTTCCCAGAGCTGTGTCTGAGTTCTGGTCCCTCTACCTGCAGTGCCCTGACCCGCTCCCTGCCTGAGTACCCCAGCCCTGAAGATCCCCCTGCATGCGGGAATTGCACACGTCCTTCATCACACGTGTCCCTGCACTGCCAGGACTTGTTAACTGCCCTTAGATGGGCTTCCTGCCCCTCCCTGTGGCCGCCTGTGTCCTAGTACTGAAACCTCGAAAGGGACTACGGGAGGAGGACAGCCAGTTAGGAAGACCGCCATGATGACTTGCTTTTTATCCTTTTAAATTTTATTTTATTTTATTTTTAAGATTGACTTACTTATTTGACAGAGAAATCACAAGTAGGCAGAGAGAGAGGGGGAAGCAGACTCCCTGCTGAGCAGAGAACCTGAGCCGGGGCTTGATCCCAGGACCCTGAGATCATGACCTGAACTGAAGGCAGAAGCTTCACTGAGCCACCCAGGCACCCCATTATCCTTTTTTAAATAATCTTTGCCCAGTGTGTTGGGCTTAGAATTTCCAAATGCTTTCAGTGCTTCAGATGTTGAACTGAATTGCTATTTCTCATCTCTTACTGACTTATTATAGTTATCTCTTACTGACTTATTATTATTATTATAGGAGTCTTGTGGTATTAGTTTAAAAAACGGTTTTTATTCCAGCCCCTTCCCTCCCACTCCCCCCTCCCCAGCCAAGCTCGGGCCCTGCCAGGACTTTCATCATTGACCATCATTGACCATCACCCCACCCACTCCCACCTCCACTCAGTCCTCTTGTTGTCTGACTTAAAAACTCCACACTGCATCATTAAGTCATGCCTTCATCTTGTTTTGCCTCAGCATACCCCCTTGCTAACACCTGAACCCTGATGAAACCCGAGTCTGCTCCCTCCACACCTGTCCCCTGTGGGCTGGAGGCCCTGCCCACTGCTTCATCCTGACCCGAACCTCAAGTCTACAGCTGGCGCTGCCTGGCAGTTGTCCTGCCTCTCCCTGTTCCACCTTCTCATTCTCTTCTCCCCTGCATTCCAGCACGTAACCCAGGATCTGTCCACAGAGGAGACTTCCGGCGCTTGGCGCCTGCACCTTGTCGCCTCTCTTCTGGTTCCAGAGTGACTCTGGGTACCTCCATCTAAGCCCAGTGGCCTGTTTTCACCCACCAAAAATGCGCTGCCTTCCCTTCTCTTCCGCATCGGCAGTCATTCCTGACAGTGTGCTTAATGCAGTCAATTTTTTTTTTTTAAAAATTCAATCTCAGTCCCAGTTCCTCTTCCAAACTTGGTTCTTGCCGTTTTTATTTCGCTCATACCAGACATCCTTGAGAGTTGTGTGTACTGCCCCCGTGCGCTGACGCTCACCACTCCTCCAAAACTGTTCTTGACCAGATGACCTGTGGCATCAGGCACTGCCACACCCGTGGTCGATTTTCTGTCCCTCTCTTCCTTCGCTCATCAGCAGCTGTTGTCTAGGTGATCATTCCCCCTGAAATAGTTTCTCCTCTTGGCTTCCGAGCCCCTGCACCCTCACTGGCGTCTTCCTGCTTCCCCATCCGCTCCTGCGCGTTTGCCCTCTGCCGTCCTCATTGCCTCTCCCTGCTCTTCGTGGTGGCAGGCCTCAGGCCCTGGAGCACTTCAGTGTCTGAATTCAGAATTTTAGTGATCTCCCTCAGTTCTGGTTTTAAGTCCACAAATAGGCGGACTCCCTCCACCAGAATATCAACGCCGCGAGAACAGAGAATTTTCATTATTTTGTTTTCTGCTCTGCCCCCAGTGCCTAGAAGAGTGCCTGGTACGTAGTAGCTGCTCCATGAATGTTTCACGAGGGAATGAGTGAGTGAGAAAGAGCAGTAATCCCACTTGGGAAGGAGAGTTGTTTTTTCCTTCTTCCTAAGTTGATAGGACGGAACAAAGTTTGACCCAGATGTTTCTCAGTTGATGCAGATTTTACAGATACACACCTTCTGAAGGGACAAGAATGCTGACGAGACGAAGGTCAGCATAGACCCCTGTGGTTGGCCACCCAGTTTTTAAGTTTTCATCTGGCATAGCCAGATCGGTATTTGACAGCTGGATAGGACATATTAGAAAGGGGGCGATCATTAATTGTCCTAAAATTGTAGAAAGCATCTAGAAACTAGATAGAGGAGTCTTTTGAAACAAATCGACTTAAGGAAGTAGTTGGCATGGGAAGATGAGCTGACTTGGTGATCGAAGGCCCTGGGTTACCCCCAGCTCTAAAAATGGCTGTTTGTAACCATGGCCAACTTCTCTGGTCGTTGGCGCACTCTTCAGTGGAATGAGGGGATAATGAGGAGCTGCTGAGCTCTGTTCAGCTTTCCACATTGGTAGCACTGCTGAGTACGTAGCCAGGATCCTTCCACAGAGCTGCTGTTGGAGGCGGCCAGACTCCTCTCTGGGCCCCTTACAGTGTCCCTGTTAGCTGCAGAACAGAGGTGAGCCATGAAGTAGACGGTGTAACGTGCTGCTGTGGTCCGTCTGCTCTCAGAGGGGTGACTCGTGCTGGACTTGCTACTCGCCCCATGTCTTCCTGCTGCAAGCTCTTCTGTGTGCATTGTTCTACCATCTTACTTCATGAGTTACTTGCTTGTCAAATATAATGAAAACCAAAGCTGTGATTAAAACACAACTATTTAAGGGTGTTTGGGTGGCTCAGTGGTTTAAGCCTCTGCCTTCGGCTCAGGTCATGATCCCAGCGTCCTGGGATCGAGTCCCGCATCGAGCTCCCTGCTTGTCGGGGAGAATGCTTCTCCCTCTCCCTCTACCCCACTGCCTGCACTCTTTCTCATGCTTTCTCTCTGAAATAAATAAACAAAATCTTTAAAAAACAAAAACAAAACAAACAAACAAAAAAACCCACACACAACTATTTAAATAGCTATTTAGATACCTTACAGAAAATTTTTTTAAAAGATACACATAGGAATTAAATAGGTCTTTACCAAAAGACTACACAGTTCTCTCTGGCTGTATATTGATTGAAGAATCCTCTGTGTGGTTATGAATGAAGCGTGTCTGTGTGTGGTGGTGTTAAACTGCTCTTCTTTTTCTGCCCAGGGCGCCTCCGAGAAGGACATCGTGCACTCTGGCTTGGCATACACCATGGAGCGCTCTGCCAGGGTACGTGTGCAGGTGCTCTCGGCGAGTCTGCTCCTGCACGGAGCCCCGCTCGGCCGTGGCCTCCGGGCGGCCGGACTGTGCGGTCTGGTCACATGTTCTTCAGGAACGTGTAGCAGAGGGCTGACTTTTTCAGGCTCACCTGATGGGGCAGTGTTTCCACTGTCTACAGTAGGTTCACCAGGCTCTGGGAAATCGGTAACAGCAGGTTAGGTGGGAGTGATGTGTGGTGTCTGTAACACCACTCTGTTGGGTCGGCAGGGAACCACCTCACGAGGGAATTGGCTGTAAGAAAAAGGATTTTTGACCATTTGGTCCTTATTTCAGTACCTTAAACACAATTTGAGTCCAGTTTTCCTGATTTCTTCTTGAGTTTAGATTCTTTCCACCTGGCTTTAAGTTGAAATCGCATAAGCAGACATTAAAGGTGGTGCTTGCTGTTAATGTTTTTTTTAATGTGATATCATGGACATGCCATAAATTCACCCTTTTAAAGTACACAGTCTTCAACTTTATCTTCCCAAGACTACGTAGCCATCCCCGCTCAGGCCAGAATGTTTTCAGCACCACCCCATTCTTAGTTCTGTAGAATCATCACCAAGTGTGACAGTGAGCTCAGTCCAGCTAACAGGATGTCTGACGGGACAGAGAGACGGTTCATATTTGAGAGCAACTGCTCAGTGCCACCTAATTGGTAACATGTATTAGTCTGTGGAGAGTTCGTCCTTCCCAGTGGGGTTCAGTGGCCAGAGTCCCGCATGGACATGGGGGTGGGTTCACCTCCCGGGGCCCATTTGCTCCTTCTGTGTTCATGGCCATGGCCCAGCTGCTGGGGTCAGGGTTGTCCTCACTGTGTTTTTTCTGGCCTTCCAGCAAATCATGCGCACGGCCATGAAGTACAATCTGGGTTTGGATCTGAGAACGGCTGCCTACGTCAACGCCATTGAGAAAGTCTTCAAGGTGTACAATGAAGCTGGTGTGACCTTCACATAGACAGAGTGTGGCTGACCTCTTCACTGCCCTCTTCCCCTCTTCATCTGCAGACCCTTCACAAGTTTACATATAACCACAGAAATCTCTCTCTCTGTCTCTCTCTCTCTCGACTTACTAGATAAATGGACATCATTCTCAACAAGTCAGTTGAAATCAGCCCCTTCGAGAAAAAAGAAATTAAGGTTAGGGGATCATATGTAAGCTGATGAATATGGAAGTAGGAATTCCCTAGGCCAGAGAGCCATATAGGTATTTGGCTGTTAAATGAAGGTCTCTCCCGTCTGTCTGTGCTGCTGTGCTCTGCGGCTACTGCCAGTACGGTCAGAGCTGGGGCCAGGAACACACCTGTTAGCCAAGAGCAGCCAGTTGCTTGCTGCTTCAGCTCTGGACGAGTCTGGCACATCCTGGAACTTGGCCGCCTCTGAGCCACGGGTGTGGGGCATTTTCAGAAGGTGGCATGGTCCTCAAGTGAGTTACTGGTATTTTACATCAGCAAAATAACTCAGTTTTACAGATTGCGACAAAAATAAAAGCTGTTTCTCTTTATGCATTTTATTCTCTTAGAATAAAATAAGTACATGCTGCTGTAATAAAACTGCCTTTAATCACTTACCAAGCCTAACCTTGACTCAAGCAGTGAATGCCTATAAACGTAATAAATGAAAAAAAAAGCTAGTATTTTTATAATATAAAACAGTATCATTTATAGCTTATCAATCATGTATTGTCCAGCAAAAAATGAAAAGTCTGATGGAGAATTAAGTTATCTTCATACCTGCAAATGGTGGAGGCTATTTTTGTTAAGACTGTCAGAATTTACTAACTGCAATTATGACACATAGTCCAAAGAGTGCAGTAACCTCCTTATCATGTTAATTAATTGTTCTCTTTTGAAGATCTACTGTGTTGTCTAATTGAACAATAATTCAAGTACAGTGTCCCAGAAAAAAAACACTTGGGCTCCCACTTTGGAGTCTAGCTGGCGGCTCCGAGCCCTGCCAATGAGCCCGACTCGGCCTGACTTGGTGTCCTCTTTGAGAGGACTGGATTCTGTGCATAACGTCATTACCACTAGGCTGGAAACCACCTTGGGTTGAGTGTTTTGTTTGGGAGTTATTTCGCCAGGGCCTTTTGAACAGTAGTGTCCCAATGGAGTACTAGATATTATTTATGTAAGAATGAGCTTTTTTTTTTTTTTTAAACACAATATCCTTTCAGAAATTTCTAACTACTTTGTAACTGCATGACTTAACCTGGTGATAAAAGCAGTTATTAAAAGTCTACCTTTTCCAAAGCTTATGCTTCCTGTGTTTCTGTGTTTTCATATTTAAGAGTAACTTCCTGTATATAATTAAACTAAGTTGGGTTTCTGAAATTTTTGGAACCACCTGTATAACATTTCTTTCCACTATATATTATGAGCCGCCCAGATTTAATTCTCGAATTCTTTTGTGTTTCATTCTGTTAAGCGGTATCAATGGCTATTCTTGGGGAGGAGGTTCTGGTACTCAAAGCTGATATACCCAGGTAATTTTTAGTGCCTTTTTTAATGAAGGAACTTTTCAGTGATCAGGGATTTGTTTCTAATAATTGAGCTTATAACAGCTTATAACACCTTAAGGCAGAATACTAACCATGGTTGGCAGAATTAGATCCTAGACCTGACTCCACCAGTCACTCACTTAGCTGCCAAATCTGGAGCTCAGCTTCCAGCTGGACTGTCTGTTTTGTTGTCCCAGTTCTGTCTAGAACACCTGCGGTTCTGAGCATCAAGTCAGGCAGTAGGTAAAGAAGCCCCCTGACACCAGGCACACAGGCACCCCTTCCCAGGCTGCTCTGTCTACTTGCAGTCCTACCAGGTGTGAAAAGGGGATGGTAAGTCTTCATGGTGGCCTTTGTCTTAACAACATTGGGACTATTAGTACGTGGTTTTTTGTTTGTTTATTTTTATTCAAGAGAGAGCGAGCACAGAGGGAGAGTGAGGAGAATCAGACTCCCCACTGAGTGGAGAGCCCAATGTGGGGTTCAGTCGCAGGATCCTGGGATCATGACCCAAGCCAAAGACAGACACTCAACTAACTGAGCCACCCAGGTGCCCCTTTGTAGTGGTTATTTAAAGATTAGGTAGATGTTGATGTTGGTTGCAGACACTAATGTTAGGAAACCTGAATCATGCTTGCTAGCTGTATAGAGTGCTGGTGTCAACTTTGGTTTCCAGGGGTTTGAGTTTGAAAATCCTGGTAAGTTAGTCTTTCAGCTTCACTGAAATTTTCTAGTTTATTTACTACTCATAATTTTTTAAAATTACATATAATGCTCTAAAATTAATAGCTTCTGAAATAGCCACAGGTGGCTCAGGTGACATGCGAAGAATACTTCGCACTTGCCGGGTGAAGCCCTACACGAAAATGTGTTCTAATTATCCAACAGGAAGAGTTCAGGGAAGTGAGACGGAAAAGCTTGGTTTTCCGTTTGGGAGGCAATTTTTTCTTTATTTTCTTTCCTTAACGGTGCTTCTGGTAACTCAAATTACTAGGATTGGTGATAGACCTTTTTATACAAAAACCTTAGCTTATTAACTTAGTAGCTTTAAGTAAATTCATTATTCCCTAAACCTCCCTGGTAGACTTCTTGGCCATGCTATATGTTCAGACAGTCCAGCCATGGCAGAGGAAGAGAGCTGCATCTATGGGCCTTGGACAGAGACCCCTGTGAAAGCCTTTTTTGCTTTGTAATATGAGTGTTGGGATTTTTTTCCACAAATTACTTTTATTGGCTCCTTTGTATTGATGTTCAAAGCTTACACAGTGGTTTAGGCAGTTTCTTAATCTCCATGCTGTTGATAATTGGGGCTGGGTAGTTCCTTGTTTGGGGGACTACCCTGTGCTTTGTAGGATGTTTAACAACATCCCTGGCCTCCATTAGATGCCAGTGGCACCTCAGATACGACAATCAGAAACGCATTCACGTTGCCAAATGAACACAGATGCTCAACTGACTGAGCCACCCAGGCATCCCGAGAACTTCTGAGTGTGATAAAAACATGTACAAAGACTCACACTTCCCAACATAACTGATGAAAAACAAAGTGGTATGTACATGCAGTGGGATATTATTCAGCCATTAAAAGGAGAGGAGTGGTGATAACACACCACAACTTAGATGAACCTTGAAAACATGCTAAGGAAGTCAGACGCAGAAAGTCAACATACTATATGATCCTTCTATACTCTGTACCCAGAATAGGCATTCACAGATATAGAAAGCAGATTCATGGTTACCAGGAGCTGGGAGAGTGAGGAATGGCTGCTTAGGAGTATGGGGTGTTTTTCTGAGACAGCTTTTTGGGTTTTTTGTTTTGTTTTTTATTTATTTGACAGAGATCACAAGTAGGCAAGGAAGCAGGCAGAGAGAGAGGGGAGGAAGCAGGCTCCCTGCTGAGCAGAGAGCCTGATGTGGGGCTTGATCCCAGGACCCTGGATCTTGACCTGAGCCTAAGGCAGAGGCTTTAACCCACCGAGCCACCCAGGCACCCCTCTGAGACAGTTTTTGTGCTTGGTTGGTTGGTTTAAGAGTTAGCTATCAGTGCACACACACAATTTGGGGGAGGGGAAGAGGGAGAGGTGAAAGAATCCCAAGCAGACTTGCCACTGAGCACAGAGCTGATCACGGGGCTCAGTCCAACAATCGCAAGATCACAACCCAAGCCAAAACCAAGAGTCAGATGCTCAACCGACTGAGCCACACAGGCGCCCCAAGGTGATAACAAAGTTTTAAAACTTAAGTGATGGTTTGCAACATTGTGAATATATAAATGCAACTGCATGATACACTTGAAAATGGTTAATTGTATATTATGTAAATTTCACCTCAATTAAAAATAAATGAATTAAAACCCACTAACTTAGAGTTGAACCCCCAGAAACATCCAGGGAGTCTTGTTGCAAGGTGGCCAAAGTTTCTGATGAAACCTGCTCACAGCAAGTATCCTGTGAGTGGAGTGAAGATGGGTGCTGCCCAGAGCGCACCTTGCACTGGGAAGTCTCCCCTGCAGAGGGCTAGCATAGACGACAGCAATCAGGGAGTTGCAGGAGCCTGGTGGTATTTGGATCTCGACAGCCCCACAGCAGGTCATGATGCTGGTGGGACAGATCAAGGCCTAGGGCCACCAGGTCTCCCCTGGTGACAACAGAGTCAGTGGCATGAGCCGTGGTCCTATGGGTTAAGTAGACTGCCTGCATGGGGTGAAAATGCTGTGGTTGCTTAATAATTAGAACTCCTGGCTGACTGTCTCTCTCAACACTTTGAGTAGGTGATCCTCCTGCCTCTGGCTTCTGCGGTTTCTGATGAGAAGTTACCTCTTAATCTCATTGAACCTTCCTTTTATGTGATGCCTTCTTTTTCTGTTTCAGGATTCTTTGTCTTAATTCAAACAGTTTGATTAGGATATACCTGGTACGCATCTAATTGGGTCTTCCTACTTGGAGTTCGTTGAGCTTGGATTTTCATCAAATTTGTTTTCAATCAGTATTTACTCAAATACTTTTCCTGCCTCTTTCTCTCCTCTCTGACTGGTACCCCCATGGTGCACAGTGATGCATGTGTCTCTGATCCTCTTTATTTTTCTTCATTTGTTTGGCTTTCTTTTCCTCAGGTTCGATCATCTCATCTGACATATCTTCAAATTCACAGATTCTTTCATGAGCCTGTTCACATCTGATTGTTTTATTTCAGTTGTACTTTGAATTCTAGAATAACTATTTCATGCCTTTCTATAATTTCTGTCCATGTGTACTCTCTATTTGGTATTGATCATATACTTTAATTCTGTAGATGTGGTTTCCTTTAGCTCTTTGAACATGTTTAGAATAATTGATTTTAATTCTTTGGGGAAAAAAATAAAATCTCTGATTAGTCCAATATTTGGGCTTACTTAGGCACAGTTTCCTCCCCCACCCCTTAAATGAGTCACAGTGTCTTTCCTTGCATAATATTCTTTTTCTGAAAACTACACATAGTGAATAATGTGGCAACTCTGAAATCAGATTCCACACCCCTCCTCCCAGATACCTTGTTTTTTGTTCCTAAGTGTTTGTGTAGTGGCTTTTCTGAAATAATTCTACAGTCTCTTTTCTTTGTTGTGTTTTGCCATTGAAGTTTCTCTTCAGGTAGCTTAATCGTTAGCTGATGACTGGACAGAGATTTATCCAGAATCAGTAGGTCTCCCATCGTTGCCAAGGAACTCTGTGCAGGTTGGGCCTTACCTTCAAAACTCAGCTGGGCAGATTATATTTCTGCTTTGGTTTTCACTTCCTCCTCACACAGAGCCTCAAGGTTGTTTAGAGGTGAGAGCTTCGAGCCTTTTCCAGTCTTTAATGAGCGCATGCACAGCCCTACACATGTGCATGGCCTTCTAGATTCCCGGAAATGTACTGGAATTTTTGAAGTCCCTATGAACATTTCATTCCCCAGTTTTTCCTTTAAAGCTCTTTGCTTTGTTTAGCCTATTGATTTCCCAAACTGTTATCCAGTGAGGCCACCAGCTTAAAAAAATTGCCTCTAGGGAGGCCTGGGTGGCTCAGTGGGTTGGGTGTCTGCTTTGAGCTCAGGTCATGATCCTAGCATCCTGGGATCAAGTCTTGCATTGGGCTCTCTGCTCAGCATGGAGCCTGCTACTCCCTCTGCCTACTGCTCCCCCTGCTTGTGCACTCATGCCCCCCCCCCTCTCTCTCCCTGACAAATAAATGAAATCTTTTTTTTTAATTGCCTCTAATTGTTTTATGACAAACAACCCCAGGGGAAAAGCTATTTACATTGGGGGAGCTCCTAGTAGAGAAAAATAAAGGCAGCCTTGCAATGAGGTCTTACTGGAACCACCAGTCAAGTGAAATAAGCACAGTTTTCTGGAAATGGAGCTTCTTAAGCTCTTTCCAGTAACCGCTAGGCTGTTGGTTTTCATGGAACTGGAGAAGGTGGGGGTTGGGGGGGGGGGTGGGAGACAGAATAGGGTAAGTTAAAAACATCACAGAGCTTGCCATGCTTAAGAAGACTTTGTTTATTTGTTTTTAATTTGTTTTACATAAGTGCTCCCTGGATTGCTGTAAGCCTTTGGTTAAGAATTCTGGAAAAAAAAAAATTTTATTCTGATCATATTTTTGCCAGTTTTCTCATTACTTTTATGGACGAGGAAATTTTTGGAAGTCCCTGCTCTGCCTATTGCTTGGACATCACCACCTATTGCTTTTTCTAACACATTTAGAGCTTGTCTGAGGCTGATGTCATACCACTCATTGCATAACAGACAGTAAAGAGAAAGTGGAAGAAGTTCTTATTCTAGAACAGCACACTGCTAGGTGAACTTAAGGAACCATGGGCAGTGCTTCTCCAGCTCTCCGTGGCAAAGGACTAATTTTATTTTGTTTGCTAATCTAATACATCGGGGTATGTGGTCCTCCTTCATGTGACTAGTTCACATACAACTTGCCATGCAAGTTCAACAACCCAGAGCTGGTCTCTACCCTATTCAACAAGCATCATCTGCTGGTCACGCAGCAGATGGAGGTCCTGGCAATATCAGATTTTTGTAAAAGTTTCTAAATGCTCTGTTCTCACTTACCTTGTTACCAAGTAGTAATAACAAGGTTTGAAAGCCAATAAACATTGAGTAGCACTTAACCAGCAAATGATCTTGAATAAGCTAATATGTGCCCTCAACAACATTTAAAAATCTGTCTGTGTTGGTTTGCTCTTAAATTCAAGCATCATGGAACTGTGTTATGGAGAAAATGAAGATATCTTAAGATGCCTGGGTGGCTCAGTCTGTTGAGTGTCTGCCTTCGGCTCAGGTCATAATCCCAGGGTCCAGGGATCGAGTCCCATATTGGATCGCTTGCTAAGTGAGGAGTCTGCTTCTCCCCCCCCGCCTGCTCTATCTGCCGCTGCCTTTGCTTGTGCTCTCTCTGTCTCTGACAAATAAGTATTATAAGTATCTCATATTCCCATGGATACAGAGAGGAACAGTATTAATATGTCTGCTAGATACATGCTACCAGTTTTTTCCTCTTCTTCCACAAGTTTGAGTTTGCTTTACTTAAATGAACTCCTACAAACGTATTTTCCATAATTTGTAATTTATGTGGACATAATCCCATACAGTGTATTACATGTTCCTCATTTTTCTGGACATTCCACATATATACATGGAATATATATATAATTGTTGCATATATATATACATACATATATATATATATATGCACCAACAGGAACTGGTTAACAACTGTTGCATATATATGTACATATGTACATATATATGTACCAGTTACATATATATGTAACCAGTTCCAACAGGAACTATATGTATACATATATACATATGTATAAATATATATGCAACAGTTGTTAACCAGTTCCTGTTGGTGGCCCTCTAGACAAGGTCCCATTTTTTTCAAGTTGGGATATGGCTTACAATACATGAGAAGTAAGAGGTGTCAAATCTAAATTAGGCATCAACCCTACTAAGCAGAGCAAAATTTGCCTGACTTCTGCCTGGCATGCTAGGGTGTTTCCACCTCCTGCTATTACAGACATGCCATGATGCACCTGTGTGTCCGCCCTCTAGGCATCTGTGTGTACCTGTGTACACCAGAAGCATCAAGTCTTGGCAAGAGAAATTGTTGTCCAGTTTATTCTGCTGCCCACAATGCTCTCACTTTTTTTGAGCTAGGATTTAGACTGTGGGAATTCAAAAGTCTTCAGGAACCAAACCAAGAAGTAGAGTCCAGATCTAGCTGGACAGTGGCAAGTGTTCCAAGCCAGGACACTGGATATTCCTGGGCTGTTCAAGATTTGTGAAGCCACTTTAAAAAAGCCAGACATGTGGTGACCAACTGACATGCTCCTTAAACATCTTTTCTTCTCATTTCTGCGAAGAATAAGTAATTTCCGGCAAGATAAATAAGCAATGCCTCTTCTTTACAAATCATTTCCTTTTTTAAAATCCAAAATGTTAAGCTAAATGCTGCTTCCACATAGGTTTAACTTTATGGTGCTGACCCCTCATGGCAGGAAGGGGAGGAGGCCAGGCATTCTTGGCCACTGCTATCAATTGGGCATGAAAGGGTCTCTGGGGAAAGATCCAACAGTGGCTTCCACGGCCAGTAAGCAGTGGACTCCGTTACTACTTGACCTGATTCTATGACTGTCTGTCCAGCTCAAATGCTTCTCTAAAGTCTCTTTCAGAATGTGAAGCATCTCAAACAGTCTGAGCTGCCTAGCTACACTCTCCATCAGGTTGGTCTGCGATCTTCCTTGAGACCTATAAGAACACTTCAAGGAAAACCCAAAGAACATGTGAGTTGAATTATGTCCCTCCCTTGGGATGTCCTGGAAGCATAGAGGTGTCTGAAAGCTATATATAGTGTCTAGGAAAATAACCATTTTTGAAATGTTGCACAGACACTAACGATTCTTCCAGAGCTCCTTGCTGATGTGAGAAATCGTAATGTGAGGGCAGCACAACTGATTAACCATGGGGTCCTACTGACCCCCAGAAGCTGCCAACATGCGGGTCCCCTGCCCCTGCAGAGTGGCCACTGGGGACACGGGCAGGGTTTCCATCCAAACAGGAAAAAATCCAGGGCTCGGTGTACACATTTCACAGCTTTTTATTGAGATTCAGGAAGAGTCCCCTGGAGGTGGATGTGCTCACTGTCCCAGTTTGCCCAGGCCTTCCGCTGCATGGGTGACAGCATTTGTGACTGTGTTAGTCACCGTCTCAGTAACTTCCTTCACCACCTTGTCCCCTGTATCTTGGGCCTTCTTTAAGGCATCGGCAATGGCTGTCAGGAAGAAAGAGGAATAATGTCCGGTGAGCTAAGTAAACATTTCCAGCTGGTAGGGCTGGAGTGGCCTGTGGGATGTGGTTCTTACTAGATTGTGCCCTGGAGGAGCCCCAACGGGACAGAGGGCATCGGGGCTCACAGAGGAATGCATTCAAGTGTGGTTTTATTTCCCCCCACAACTTGGGTTTCTGCAGTCCAGAGCAAGACAGCATTTGCTCCCCTTAAGGGCGCACTGCCTACTCAGACCTCATTTCTCTGTCAGCTGCCTGCTTCTGTCTTCTGGTCATTTTTATATCAGTTCGTTTCTATTTACAAATGTTTTTCTTCAGTGTGTGGTTTTTCTTTTAGCTCATCCCATTTTTTTTTTTTTATGGAAAATTTAGAAATCTTGTATTGTCAGATTTACCTAATATTTCTTTTATGGCTGTTAGGTTTTCTGTCATAGTTAAAACAATCCTCTCCTTTCCCAGATTATCCAATTTATCCTTTCCCAGATAATCCAGATTACCTTCTCTTCTAACAATTTAACAATTTCACGTATTTAATACAGAGCCCTTGATCCCTCTAGAATCTCTTTTGTTGTAAGGAAGGAGCTATTTTTACATCACTGTACTATAGCGCACACACACACACACACACACACTTCTGTAAATTTATATTTATATAAATAGAGAATTTTATGTCTGAAATGGTTTTTGTCCAAGCCTGCTGCCACATAGTCGTTTGTGACACTGTCTTAACATGCCCCAGAAAGAACTGTCTGGATAGATCTTGCTTTAGCAAAGTACAGTCTGTGGTCTCAGATGAGTGTTGGTAATTGAATACTGCCTGAAAGGATGCATCATCAAGGTCAGGGTTTGACCTGCTTAGGTAAAGAACGACTGCCCCCAGCACCTCGCTTCTCTCCTTCCCTGGTTCCAGCCCCAGCCGTACCTTTCTCTCCAGCTTCTTTGGCGTGTTCCACCACCTCCTTGACCACCCCCTCCACGGCATGAACTGCAAAGAGGAGAAGCTCACAGTGAAAACACAGTACAAGCCAGCTTCTTCTCAACATGGTGCCCAGACCGCTCTGGATATCCTGGACATCACCGCAGGCAGGACGAGGCAGCCCATAGGAAGGAGCCCCAGCGGGCTTGCTTCAAAGACACCCATGGGTCCTGGCTGCTGGGACACAAGCTGAGGTGAGCCAGACAAAGGCATGGGGCTCTCCATGGCCCCTGGCCAGCCTGGCAAGGCCTGGAATGCAGAAGAGCAGGCCCTCCTGCCAGCTGGGGGCCTGGGGCCAAGGTGGAGCCTGTCTCCCAGATGAGGGCACCTTCGGGCGCGCTGCTGGCCTGCCTCAGCCCAATGGAAGCTGCAGCAGGAGGCCAAATCCCAAAGCTATCTACAGCAAAACCAAGGCCCCAGAGCAATTCCTCCAGCAGGAAAGAACTCTCTGACCGCCTAGGAGTTGTCTGACGTTTGGGGGGCAGTGGCTAGAACAGCAAGATTTGGGAGTCAGAAGAACTGATTCTGATTCTACCTCCACTGTGTGCTGCTTGGTTCCCTCACCTGCGGACTAGGGGTGGGACTAAGCTCAGAGCCAGTGGCAGGTGTGACTGGGCAGGGAAGGCCAGCTGCAGCTTAACCGATGAAAGACAGACGTGTCTGCCGCAGCCAGCCAGGAGGAACCACAGCGGCCAACTCGGACACGGGGCTGTGTTTCACAAAATGCCCACTGGGACCCAGACTCATCTCCTGCATACAACTGTGGGAGTCCGCGTACAAGAAAGGGTTTCTGGGGACTTGGAAGAAATTCAAAATGTCCTTTGGATAAACCCTAGGGGCTGACATTGAACAGAATCAGACTTGGTGGTTTCTTAGTGAAGAAATGCTTGAAGCTTTAAATTGATGGTAAAAATAAAAATCCATTTTTCCTTTTTCTATAGAGGATATTCAAAATAGGCTGTTTTTGATACAGAAGGGCTCCCAGGTTTCCAGACGGACAGATTCTAGCTACCCAAAGCTCACCCAAGCACCAGGGCTCTCCCCATGTCCCCTGAGCTGGAGTCCCTTCTGCCCTCAGTCACAGACTCCAGAAACGGGTCTGACCCGGAGAGGACTGTTTGGGGTACTAGACCCCTCATGACTCCACCCAAGCTGCCCTCCTTAGCTTCCATACCCATCACTTCCATTCTGTCCTTGTGGGGCTGACTGGCCAGGGTTGTCGAGGGGCCAAGGCCTACCTTCAATCTACTGGGATCCGCTTTCAACAGGCCCCAACCCTCCCAGCCCTAGGAGAAGGGCCCCAGTCAAAGGAGCCTCGGGCTTCTTACCAGCTTCCTCAGTGGCTTTCTCAGTGCGGTGGGCCAGGCCCTCAGCAGCAAGTTTCCCCAGACCTCCCAGCATCGTGAGATGACAGGTGGCAAGCAAGCAGGATGCTAGGGCCTGGCCCTGCGTCCTTTTATAGATGCCCCTGATGCCTGCCTGGGCTCTGGAGCACGGGGCCCCCGCCTAAGCCAAGTAGGAGATCAGCTGGTTAGTCAGCGTAGGCGGCGGCAGGAGGAGGAGGCTGGGTGGGGCCACCCCAGTGCTGTGAGGGCAACCTTGCCCCTCTGGCAGTATGAGACCCCTACACCCTGTATTCTGGGACCCTGTGAGGGTCAGGGACTGGACAGAGAAGTCAGCTCTGGGTCATGTCCCTCCCCCAAAGCAGGAGGCCTGACTTGTTTGCGGGATGAGAGGCAACTGGGGACCCCTGCCAGCCCCCTGAGTTTTGAGCTTCCCACATCCCTGGCACTGGTGCACTCCCAGACAAGACCTAGGATTTCCAGCCTGCTGTTCAGGTTCCCCAGGGTGGCCTAGTTAGGGGCTTGAGAGCCTGGGGACCTGGGGACCTAGATGGCTGCTCAGGCCAGGAACACAAGTGAAGTGGTGGCCACTGGACCCCAAGACCTCAGCTACGCAGTCTCTGCAGCTTTCACTAGAAATTTGAGGGGTGAGGGGTAGGGGCCTCATCATGGTACCTTGCCCTAGGCTGAGGAGGATGTAGCATTAACCAGAAACACAGTCACCCCTGGCTTGCCGTCAGCTGCTTCTCGCTCACAGGAGCACCTGAGCACCTGAACAGCCAGAACGGGAGCAACTAGCCCAGGAGGGAGCCTGGCCATCCCTGCACCTTGGGGCCTGGCTTCTTGCAGAGGCCCAGTGTCCCCCAGGAGGTCCTAGAAGAGTAGAGGGAGGACCCCACCACCACTAGGGGAGGTGTGTCTGGTGGCCCTAGCCAGAATTCCAGAAAGCCACTCCACCAGCTCCTGATACATCACATGCTCAAGGGACCAGGCTGCCTCCCTAGTTATTCAGGATGGGGAGAGATGCCTCAAGCCACATGCCTTGTGCCATACCCTTTAGTCATTGGCCCAACCTGAGCCTCAGTTTCCTCATGTGTACAATGGGGACAGCCATGCCTTCCTGGCCATGTCACTGACAGTCGGTAGGGTCATGTGTGCAAGCTCTTGCTAAACTTCTATTCCCTCCCCCTTGTCATTGATGTGCTTGGCAGTGAGCCCTGACTGACCAGTGGGTGGAACAAAGAGTAGAGGGAGCAGAGGGCTGGGGAGTGTGACCCCAATGGCCAGGGGTCATGGAAGAAAAGTCCTCCCAAGTCCCTGTTCATGCCATCCAGGCCTAGGGCAGGAGTCTGAAGCCGCCTCCCCACTTGCCTGCTCTCTCAGCCCTCAGAGCTTTTCAGGAGGGTGTGGTGAGCCCTAATTAGTGTTTATCCGATCTGGGGCCCTCACAGCCTGGGTGTTATGGGGCTGAGGCCTTCCCACATTCCTGATTGGTGTTAGGAAGCCCCAAGCTGTGACCAGCACCCCCGGGAGGGAGGGAGTATTGTGGCAGCAGAAACTCTGGGTCACAGGGTCATAGCAACCACCTGTCATTCTCCGCTGGCAGGAGTGTTTGGGTCTTAAACAACTTGGAGAGGCCCTCTTTGAGGGAAAAAACATAATACTACTACTCTTGCAAGTGTTACAGATGGCCCTGTGTGAACTTGTAGACTCACAAGAGGCTGTGAAGTGAGGGGCTCTGGAGCTTAAATAGGTCCCCGAGACTCCATTCACCCCTTACCACAGCCAAATACCAGAATGTTCTGCTCAGGCAGCACTGCTGAGTTGGCAGTGGGGGTTGGAGGGCAGCTTCCAGGACACACCTGGTGGGAATCGGGCTGAGAGACCCACAGGAATTTCCTTGGACCCATCAAACCCTCTTCCTCTGAGGTTGTGTGGGTCCCCAGGCCCACAGGGGTCCTCACTGTGCCTGATCCCCTGACAGGATGGTGGTGTCACTCAGCATTTCTGGAATGGCTCCCAGACTCTACAGACCCCTTCCTACCTGTGCCCATGCTAGGGTACTCCTCTCCATCTCCTCAGGAGCTCACTTGCCCCTCAATAGGCCCTTGTTAGGGCTCAGCCCCTCAGCAGGACTTTGGTCCCAGTGCCAGTCCCGAGCTCAGCCCAGCACAGCTTCTGGATACACTTTTCTTCCACTGTCAGGCTACTGTTGCCCTTGCCACATCACCCTGCCTGCCCCCTGAGACCCTGTACTGCCCAGGTATGAGCACGCTGACTCCAGTGACAACACATTATGGCCCCAGATCTGCTGGCAAGGTTAGGTCCAGACAAAGATCCCTAATACCTAGCAGGGAGAAAGCAAGGGGCCTGAAGAGGCCAAGCTGCGCAGGACCAGCCTGGGGCCCTGGACCTTGGTGCTCTGGCCCAGATCCAACCCCCCTTAGTCTTCCAGCTCTAGCTGTGACCAGCTCCCTGTTCTCCCAGCCCACCCCGTGCAAGACCCTCTGACCAGGGCTGGATGCTGGTGGGAGGGGCTGAGCTCAAGCAGCTCCTGCGGGGAGCAACCTCACTGCCTCCATGAGGTGGCAGACGACTCAGGAGAGAATCATCCCAAGTCTTGGAAGAGGCCTGACTCACACTGGGCCCCCATGGAGCAGCCCTTAAACACAGGCACCTGGCAGCCTGTCCTGGGTCAGAAGGTGAAGCCCAGCCATCGGGACTGGACACTCAGGCCTCCGGTGGAGCCTACTAATCCTACAAGAGGAATGTGCTCAGCAACCCAGTTTGGCAAAGAACCCCCTGGCTGCGTCACCAAGTCACAGAGCTAATTTTTCAAATAACAATTTGCCAACTTAACAATGACCGGTTCTGAAAAATAATAACAAAGAATGTTGATTTTAAGTACTCCAATACTTGGGGCTATCTTGTGTCCAAAGCAGGACGACTCATGTGAGCTGTACTGCAGATGTCACGAATGTCAAGTGTCACGGCCGCCTGTCCTCCTTCTGCTTCCTGGATTTGAGCTCACAGGATAGACTCAGCCTACGGACCCTGCGCACACCAACCCCTTCCGGTTACAGGGAACCAAATCCAGACTCCTAGCGACGGTCTGTGGGCCAGCAGAGGACTTCCTTGGCATGTCAACATTACACATCCATGGCTGACAGTCCAGGTTCCGGTGGAAAGCGGAGGGCACCTCAAAGGGGTATCTGATGCCCACAAAGCTGTGGGCAGATTTAAGAGAACAGCAAAAGATGGCAAGGTGCCCAGGGAGCTGTAATAGCGAGAGCGGTTACCTCCCTGGGCCCGGGAGGGGCAAAGGAGAGCCCGTACAGACGCCAAGGAGAGCTGCGGCTTTAGGAGAAGATCAGACAAGGAGCAGCAGCAGAGGAACACAGCCTCTGCCAAACCATGCCAAGCAAGGAGGGCACAGGAGGGATAAATACTTCTCCTCGCCCTCCCTGCTCTCCCGATCCATCCCCCACTGGCTGAACCTAACTGGGGCTGAGGCCGCGGGAGCCCTGGTGATGCAGCTCACGAGGGCAGGTTCCCAGGGCGAGGGCAGGGAGGAGCAGGTGAAGAGTGGATACAGATTCTCTGTAAACACAGCACCAGCTCAGCCTGCCAGCCTGCTGGGTCTGCAGGAAACAAGGCAGCAGCTTAATTCCGGATAGTCCCATTTCTCCTCCTTGAAACCATATGGAGGAGGAGGAGGACAAAGGCAGGCCTTCACCAACACCCACAGGTCAAACTTAATTTCAGAGAAATCAGGAGATTGGGATTGGGAAACCATGCAAATCCAGAAGCAGGTGAACCCAGGGGGGAGACAGGCCAGTACCGAAGAGCAGGGGATGGGGAAGGGCCTGGGTAGCAGGCGTCTCAGACTTTGCCAGCAACACTCACTTCCGGGCTGAGATGGCCCTCTGAGTGAGAACTCTTTGGGACAGAACTTGAACCTGAGGAGCTGAAGAAAGACGTGGAATAAGCCCAAGGAACTCCAGAGGGGCTTCTCTAAAAGAGGACCACCTTCCAAGAGACAAGAGAGCCCTTGGAAAGGCAAGAGCTGAATCCCTGGAGGCCACAACTGGGAAAAGAAGGCTGCCTATAGAACCTTCTTGAAGTTAGTTCGGTTCACGGCTACGAAGGGAGCCCAACACTTACATGAAGGAAGGCCAGTCTCCTGAACAGAAGAACCTGGGTGAGTCCCCGGCCCGACCCTCTCCATGAGAATGTCCCACTGATGCCTGGGAAGTTCTACTTCAGATCTGAACTCTGGATTCCCGACAGCCTCCAATGTCATAAATACAAGGGCTTTACAATGAATAGGGAGGTTTCTCTATCTTCCTCCCCAGCCTTCCCTTGTGGATGTTTGCGTCTCACACAACCACAATACAATGATCAGAAGGGAGGAACTGATATTAGCATATTTAGCTAAATTAAAATTTAAGTTAATTAACAAAATAATATTGTCTAATGAAATAAGAATAATAAAGTTTTAATTTTAACTTTCTAACTTTTTAAAAAAAATATTTTATTTATTTATTTGAAAGAGAGAGTGAGAGAGAGCATGAGAGCTGAGGTCAGAGGGAGAAACACTCCCCGTGGAGCTGGAAGCCCGATGCGGGACTCGATCCCAGGACTCTGGTATCATGACCTGAGCTGAAGGCAGTCACTTAACCAACCGAACCACCCAGGCGCCCCTAACTTTTTTAAAAATAGAAAATGCTGTACACAAATATAGAACACAATGAATCTTCATGGGCCCATTGCAATAACCCGAGGGGCGTAGCTATAGCAATTGTGAGCTCAGATCCGAGATGTCTTCCCACTTTATCTGTAAATATTTCATTCTTGAGGAACCTTCTAGAGGACTAACTCCAACCAACCAATGGATAGCAAAAATATTTTAGCAAAAAGAATGGCAGAGAGATTTTAATATCTTCAGTTGCAGATCTAAGGCAAAACAAAGGTGTGGCTCAGAGTAGAGGAATGGAATGTAAATATTTCAAAAAGTAGAGAGAAATAACAACCAAAAAGAGAGAGAGAATGGGGTTGGAAAGTGAAAAATAGGGGCACCTGGGTGGCTCAGTCGGTTAAGCCTTTGACTCTTGATTTCTGCTCAGGTGCTGATCTCAGGGTCGTGGGATCAAGCCCCATGTCGTTGGGCTCTGTGCTCAGCAGTGAGTTTGCCTCCCTTTCTCTCTCTCTCCCTCTGCCTCTCCTGCTCAGGTGCATGCAAGATCTCTTTCTCTCTAAAATAAATAAATCAATCTTAAAAAAATAAAATAAAATAAAGAGAGAGAAAGTCAAAATAGAAAACCCTGCTCCTTGTCTCTTATGTAGTTTATAACTTGACAGGAATCAGAACTGAGAAGTCCAAGGGAAACAATATGTAATGTTAGTGACCTTGTGTTTGTCTAGTTGAGGAACTGGAATCTGGAGAATCAAGAATTATCTGGGGGAATTGCTGATGGGAGAACTGATCTTTGGAGCCTTGACCAATACCCAATAGATGGCCACAGCCTTCTCCTCTTCAGCCAGCCTGGGTTCAGCTAGCTTCATGAACCTCACGGAGATAGGCCTGGGCTCCTATAGGCTCCTGTGGCCTCCCCTGGTACTGTGCTCCCTGTGTCCCAGACGTTGAGCAAAACCAAGTCAAACTTGGCCTTGCCTCCACTTCCACCCCCAGGGCTCACAGTGTTGGGGAGAACAGAGGCACACAGAAACAAGCATTTGCCTGGTGCCATGGGAGGGCTAGCTTCATGGGGCAGGAAGAGCGTGGAAAGGGCCGCATACAATAATGGCACCCATGGTGAATGTGACAATATGCAAACTCACTGTTATCTGGTAGGAGAACCAAAGGACAGTCACAGCTGTGTTCATTTAGCAAATGTTCCCGAGCACTACTCTAGGCACTGGGTGTGCACTCATCAGTAGAAGGGACTTGGTTGCAGCCCCATGGACAACCATCACAAAGATGCACACAGGAAAGGACTCGTTAGAATATAACTGTGGAGAGGGAGTACAGGAGGGCTGTGAGTGTATCAGTGATGGCTGGACCCATTCTGAGTGTGTGTGTGTGTATGTGTGTATTGGAGGGTGGACAGGGCATCCTGAAGGATGAAGGGTAGGCGCTCTAGATGAGACTAGTTTGTGGGGGAGGATGGAGAGCATTCCAGGTAGAAAAATACAGCACATGCCAAGACCCTGGGGTGAGCAGGAGCATGATGTCAAGGAAAATGTGAAAAGGTCAATGTGGCTGAGGCAAAGAGGGACAGGGTGTTGAGTGAGGAGGCTGGAGAGGTAGGTGAGGCCAGCAGGATGCTGGCATCCAGGTAACATGGGGACTGAAGCTTTTGCTTGCAAAAGAAAAACCTCATTCACCGTGGCTCAAATACCATGGGAAGGGGTGCCTGGGTGGCTCAGTGGGTTAAGCACCTGCCTTCGGCTCGGGTCATGGTCTCAGGGTCCTGGGGTCGAGCCCCGCATCAGGCTCTCTGCAGAGTGGGGAGTCTGCTTCCCCCTCTCTCTCTGCCTGCCTCTCTGCGTACTTGTGATCTCTCCCTCTCTCTCCGTCGGATAAATAAATAAAATCTTAAAAAAAAAAAAAAAATACCATGGGAAGCCGAATCCTCCCTCTTGCTAGCATGTGGCAGCTCAAAAATTGTTAATTTAGGAACTGAATAAAGTAACTTGGGACCCAGTTTCTTTCTATATTTCTGCTCGGCCCTTATTAGCAAGCTGGCTTTTCCTCAAGCTTCTTCCTCCTTTGGTTACAAGTGGCCACCACAGTTCCAAGCATCATTTCCAGCCACAAAAAAAAGTCCAGTGGAAGATGGAGGACTCTTTCTTCTTTTGTCTCTCTCTCTCTTTTTTCTTGAGGATGGAAAATCTTTCCTCAAAGCTCCTTGGCCCCCAGATGTGATCTCCCCTCTTCTTAGCCAGAGCTGTGTCCCACACCCATTCTTAAGGCAATTTCTTGAGGAGCACTGGATAAAGAGGGATTGCTGGGGCCCTGGGGATTTCTGAGTCACCACCGGAAGGGAGCACACCAGAAAAGATGTGAGGGCTCTGCCAATCCAGCCCCTCTGGCCTCCCCCCAGTTGTGGCCCAAGACGGTCTCTCCTGACCTTGGCACCCACCTGGGGGCTGGGGCTCTTTTTGAGGACCTTCCCTTTGGGCCAGAGGGAGCTGCCTTGGCCCATTTTGCAAATTAGGCGAAGCATTCTTTTGGGTACAGTCAGCAAACCAGAAAACAAGAGTGAACAGGGCTTGGCCCTGGGGTAGGGCTGGGAGATGCTGACGGTGAGAGGGAGAAGTCCTGTCCCACCCTTGGTTGGGATCCCAGATGAGAGAAGAAAAAGGTCACTTGAGCAGAGCTGCACCCAGAGAGAGATCTGGGCCAGGGCGGGGCACCCCACGACAGCGCTGCTCCCTGCCTGCCGAAGCCGGTCTTGAGTCAACGCAGGAAGGACAGACTCATCTTCTCCCTCTTAACTCCCCCGAACTAGAAAGCGTAATCAATATTTTTGAATGGAAAAGGCTTGGCTACCTATGCGCTCGTCTTCCGGGAGGAGGGAATAACGTGTGCAAAGACGCGAAGGTGGGGAGGGGGCAGACCGCGTCAGCAGCCGAGGTGTGGCAGTGGGTCCGGATGAAGGGGGCCGCCAGCGCCCGGCGCCAGGGCCGCGCCTTATCCTGTGGCAACTGTGAGTCACCCAGGGCTGGTGTCGCGTGCGTGGACACGTGCTGGAATGGGGGGGGGGGGGGGGACGAACTTTGCGGGAAGTCTAATCCTCCTAGGGCCCTGCGGGACGAAAAGGCCAGTCTCCGTCCCCGAACGGAAAGTCCTGAAGTGTCCCAGCGGGTCCGGGTGCTCGCGAGCCGGGTCGCGCGCGCACGCACGCATACTTGCCGGGTCCCCCACTTCACCGCCACGTGCACCGCCCCGTGAGTCCCTGCTCCTCCTCCGGGGGCGTTTCGTGGGCGGGGCTGCCCCGGCGGCCGCGCGGAACGCTCTCCAGTCCAGCCTGCCGGGCGTGGCTGGTCGGAACGCGTACCAGCCTTCCCGGTCGTGCCCGGTGACTCATCGCCGGGTGGGGCCGGCGCACAAACACCCCGCGGTAGGGGGGAACGGAAATCCCACTCCTGCGACTCCTTGTTGCCCTGGAATGCCTTGGTTCTCCCAGCCTCCAGGAGCAGGTCTCAGGGAGAGGTTCCCGAAGCCCCAGCCCTTGGAGTCCCTCGCCCCCCACCCGGAGCTGAGCCCCTCGAGCATCTAGGGACCCAACATCCCCTCCCAGGAGGGGCGGGGTTCCCGAAGCTGGGGGAACGGTTTGAGAATGGGGCATGGGGTGGCTCCTGAAGAGAGCCAGAGGCACAGATATGTCGTTGAACTTCGGATAAGGGAGCGTCTGCATTTGCTGTTGAGACCATGGGAAAAGAATTCTCGGACAGTCTGCCTGGGTTTCCCAATTTGGAATGCCAGAACTCTGGATGTCCAGGCTGGGTTTCTGGATACGGGGGCTCAGCTCTAGGCGACAGAGGACTGGGCCCAGCTTGTGGGGAAGCATGAAGTGGACACAAGGTAGGAACAAGTACTTTAATAAGGCAGCAGGCCAAGGGCCTGCCAGAGCTGAGAGCCTGGAAGGAGGCATATATGTCTCCATGCTGTTATTTCATGAAGCCTAATTTTTTCCCAAAACCTGAGAAAGTCTCGGAGGCCTGGTTAGCAGTCTTGTCGATAGTTTCCTGGGTGGTCTTGGCCACCTGGTCCATGGCTGGGGAAGGAAAGGAGAAAGCAGATGAGGGCGAGGCCCTGGGAACCAGAGCCCTGTAGGATTAGCCTGGATCTCCATCCCCAGGAAGCAGTGTGGGCAGAGGGGCTCTGAAGGAGAGGATATCTCTGGGTGAGGGCTGAATGGGGAGGGGGGGGGAGTGTGCGGGGGCTGCCCACCCTCCTGCCCACCAGCACACCAGACCTTTCTGCCCTGCTTCTGTGGCCTGATCCACCACTTGCTGGGCCGATGCTCCTGCCGCAGTCACTGAAACAGAGAGATGTGGCCTTTAGCCCATATTGAGACACTGCTGACCACAGGGACCCCACCATTGCTACTCCCCCACCCCGGCCCCGATCTGTCCTTTGGAGTAGTCTGTCTGTCCTACAGGCCCAAGGGAAGTGAAGTCTTTTGACTAAGACCAGCCACCCAGCTAGGCAAGGAGCCCTTTCCATGCCTCTAGGGTGTTCTTAGTTATTTATAACTCTAGGCTCCTCCCCTCTGGTCTGCTTCTCTTCCCAACTCCAGGACTGCAGAGAAAATATCCCAACAGAGGCTGGAGCTGGCATCTGGTCTTCTGCTGCTCCTGGGCATGGCCCAAGAAGAACCATGTCCCCCTTTCACAATGTCTCCTCCAGAAGCCTGGCCCAGATGCCTGATTTCCCACCTGGAGTGCACGGGAGTCTACTTTTGCAAGAGGCCCTCTCACCGCGTCTTCCCTCCTGTGCCTCAACCTCTCCTGTGCCTCACCTCGTCACAAGCAGTGATGCTAGTAGTGCCTCCGTGGGCAGGCAACTTAAGGCATTAGGAAATGGAAGTCCAGAGAGGAGGTGACACTTCCAAGGTCAGGCCATGTCCTCTGGGCCAGAGTTTGTGCCCATGGTGAACATGGCTTCCAGGACCTCAAATGGGTCCCACCTGCTGGGTGATCTGACATCCTTGCTGCTGAACAGGAAAGAACCTGCTTTACTCAGACCCTGGGCCAGGGAGGTGTAACGGGGTCAGGCAGGCCCTGGGTCTGTGGCTCACAAAGCACCCCCTTCCTGTCCCACTTGGGGCCTTATATGACAGAACCAGTCAGGGCCACAGAGAATGAGCCTTTGCACCCAACTTACAGATGGGGAAAGTGAGGCCCAGAAGGAAGGGTCCTATAGATAGGCTTCCTGGTAGCATTTTAATTTCAGGGGAACAACCGTGGGAGTTCCCTGGGGCACTGGTGATGGAGGGAGTTAGTGTGAGTTTTGTCTGTTGAGTGGGATATGTGCAGGACAGACTGGGAACCAGAGTCCCGAGGGAGGCTGCCCTGGGACTGGAAGAGCTGCAGCTGGTGGGCCCAGGGGTCTCCTCACATTCTCTAGCCCCAGCCTACCCTACCCCACCCCAGCTGCATAACCTCAGGTCCGAGGAGAAAAGAACTGGAGGCGGAGAAACAAGGCTGGGACCTGCCCTGTGGGGTGAGTGGGGAGTTCCTCTGGGTGAGAACTTGGAAACGATTATTTTTCCTGTGTGGGGGCGGGGGAAGTAAGGGGGCGCAAAACAATGGGGGTGGGGGGGAAGCCGCCTCCACCATCCCATCCGGTCCAGTGCTCCTCTGAGACCCCAGCAGGCAGAGGTGGATTTCGGGGTGCGCAGCGGGCTTTCTCCATGGACCTCTACCCTCCCCTAAGGACTGAGGTGGGGCCGCTCGGGATCGGGGTGGGCCCGGTCCCCGCCATTCAGCCTCCTCATATTGGCCCCTGGCAATGCCCAAATCGGACCACGAACCCTCGGGCACCGCTGTTCCCCCATCTGCCTCAAGGCTTCATCCCCTGGGTGGGCGTCGGCCCCGTCCCTGCATCTCAGAGGAGGGCTCTCCCCAGCCGGAACCGCCCACCGACTTGATGCGCGACCCAGGGCTTCTGCCTCCGCTGCATGTGCCCCGGGTCGCGCGCTGTCCTCACCCGCTTCCTGGGCCGCCCCCTGCACTTGCTGCTTCAGGTCCTGCAAGCCCTTGCTGGCCATGGCTGCGGGGGGTCCGCGAGGTCGTCTAAGGTAGCGGCAGCGATGTTAAATCTTGTTCACCTTGCGGCGACCCGAGAGCGGGCTCTGGTTTTTAAGGCGCCCCAGGGCCGGCCCGCCCTCCGCGGGGCGGGGAAGGTGGGGCGCGGGGCGTTTCCCGGCAGACAAGCTCCAGAGACCGACCCAGCCCTGCTCCAGGCTCCACCAACCCGAGAGCACCTCCCGTCCTCGGGCCGGTGGCGATGAGAAGGCGGCCGTCCCCACCAGGGTCTGAACAGGGAAGAGGGGCTGCAGAGGGATTGGGTCGGGGTCCAGAGATGGGCCGGAATAGAAGGGGGGCGCCTGACCCCCTTCAACAACTTCATGAAATTGGTGTTATCAGCAGTTTATAGGAAGAAACTGAGACACAGAGGGCGCGTTTGGTCTCACCCAGACTTGAATGGCCGGGACTCGAATCTGCGACAGTGGACTGCAAACTCTAAGACCCCAACAACCACCAAGCTGGCTGTCCCCACACACTGGCCAGGACACTGCAGACTGCTGCCACTGGGACCAGGCAGGCACAGAGGGGAGAGACTCAGGGAGCAAGCAGCCCAAGGTGGAGGGGGAACAACGGAAAGAGGCGCTGTGTGTGCCCAGCCCAGGCAAGGAGATGGCTTCCTTAGGTGACCAAAGCCCTCCGAGTGGGCCGGAGGCAAAGTTCAGAGAGGGCAGGGAATCTCCCCAAGCCACACAGCAAAGAAGGGAGTGGCTGAGCCTCAGATCAATGAGGTCACCTTTCCCAGGATGGGGTGCACACTGGATGTGGTGATGACCCAGGGGCACTGGGAGTGGGGTTAGAGGCCCATGCACCAGTGGTGGAGCCACGAATCCTGAGAACAGCAAAATAACCCAAAAGGCATGAGCCCCTGGCATTCAAGTGTGCTGGTCGGGCCTCCGCCCTGTCCCACGTTCTCCCACTCCAGAGCCAACCTGTGGAGCTTAGAGGCCACCATCGTGCTGGGCTTGTGCATCTTGGTGTGGCTGCTGGACTCTCTAGTGCTTGCTTTCCGGGGTGGTGTGGGAGTCTTCCATATTCTGGAGCCCTGGGAAGACCCTGCATACCCAGGTCCCCTCGGCTGGCCCATGCCCAGGCCCTAATGTTTTAGGGAGGAGGTAGCTGTGGGGAGAGGCTGGGGGGTAAACCGTGGAGTGTCAGCCACCGTGTGGACTGTCTGGAAGTGGGCTCGATCACACACAATGAGAATGGATTAATGGAGGTGAGGTCAACCCCGGGCAAGTAGGAGGACAGGCACTGAGTTCAGATGGGGGGAGGGGACACCAATGACAGAAGAACCAAGTGGCCACCACGCCCTCTCCTCCTGGCCTTAAGCCCAGCCAAGCCCAGAGCACAAAGGTGTGGCAGGAGCTGCCTTCTCGCTGCCTAGGGAACCCCGCGGAGCCCAGCCTTGCCCATGTCTTCCTGAATTCCCACCAGTAGCACCAGGCCTTTTAGCCACAAAGATCTTTTCACCACAGCAGTTAGCTCATGGCTGGCTGTTAATGCTCTTTGGTGCAGGTCCCAGTGGACGAGAATAAGACAGGGAGGCAGCAGCCTCTGTGGGAGGCACAGCCGCGCCCAAGCCAGTGATGATAGGGGCAGCTGAGTGTCTTTCAAGTAGCAGGCACTGCAGTCGGACTCCCTGGGCCAAGTCCATCTCTCTGAGCCCTAGTGCCCCATCCTTGATGGGTGGATGGGGGAAACAGAATCTCCTCACAGGGCTCTTGTGAAGGTTCAGTGGGCTGAAGGCTGCCCCACATTCAGCAGAGGCCCCTCAACAAGGGGGCATTCTCAGGTAAGGAGAGGGATCCAGAGAGCAGTTGTTCCTCTAGGGAACCCAGGCGCAACTGCAGGAGCCCAGAGCACATAAGAGAGGGTCTATATCTTTTTAATGTGGGCTTCATGCTCATCGTGGATTTCAACACAGGGCTTGAACTGATGACCCTGAGATTAAGACCTGAGCTGAGATCAAGAACTAACCAGCTGAGCTACCCAGGCGCCCCTATAGGGTTTGGAAGGCTGCGAGCAATATAGGTGCCATCCAGTGGGAACAGGCTTCCTGGATAGAGTGAACCTAGATGTTTGGCATTTGACCCCAAGAACAAGCCCTGAGTATGTGTCTAGGGTGGGAGTCAAGCAGCAGGGCCCCTGCCAGATTCCTTTGGCAGAGGCAGAGAGCACTGGGAGGCTGGTGACGCACGGTGCACGGGGCCTGGGTCTAGGTGTCCTCCTTCCCCTGTCACCTTATGGGACTCCCTCCTCCTCTCTGTCTCTCAAAGGCCAAGCTCTCAGACACACCCAGGCCCCGGGTGGACTGCTCCTAGGCGTGCATAGGCCTGCTTTGTGCATGCATCTGGGTCCAGGAGCATTAACACCCCTGACTGCCCTGAACCTCCTCTAGAACTTTCACTCCTCCCATGGTAGGATTTGGGAGTCTGCGGGACCAGCAGCCTTCTGCTCCTTTCCCACCTCCTCAGCAGTGGATGCCCATGGCCAGCAGACTAGGCTACAATGCTGCTCAGCCCACAGGGCTGGCCTTGACCCCTGCTTCCCACCACTGAGGCAGGATGGGAAAGGGGTGATCTCGGTAGTGTCTGAATTCGGGGGTGGACTCAAGCTCTAGCTCTGACACCTGGGGTTGGAGGCTTGGGGCAAGTCACTTAGATGCTCTGAGCCCAAACTGTCTGGGTGCCACAGGGGAAGGAACCTCTCCATTGCCTCTGAACAAGGCCCCAGGACATGATGCCAATAGCCCTTCATGTAGGACACCTGCCAGCCTGGTCCCCAGGTTATTTTGAAACAGGGCCACGAAGTCTAGGGTCCTGCAGCAGAGTGTGGTCATTAACTGGGTGGCTCTGGAGCCAGGCAACTTTGGCCTCTGCCCAGTCCCAGAGGTTCCTTGCTCTGTGCCCTTGGGCAAGTTATTTAACCTCTCCATTCTTCAGTTCCTTAGGGAAACTGGGATCATACCAAGAGTTTGTTCTGAGGATTAAATTAGGTAAAGTGCTCAGGCCTGGGAGGAGTTCATTTTTACTACTTTTAAAGGGTGGAGGCTCACTCTCCTGCTTTTCAGCTGTCATCTTTTCTAATGATACCTGACAGGACTTCTGGCAAAGGATGGAAAAGCCCAGCTCCAAGCTGGTGGGAGCTTGAAGCCAGCTGGGGTCAGGCAGGAGGAGCCATGGGGTCATGTCTTTTTGCACTGGGGGACTCAAAGAGGACGTGCCATGGGCCTGGACGTCACATCTTTAAGGGTTACCCTCAGTTCCAGGGAGGGCTGTGAGGTTGTCTGGGGGAGCCAAAAGCGCTCCATGTTAAAAGACAACGGTGTGGGCTCCCTGAAGGCGGTGCCTATGCTCAGAAGGTTCCCAAAATGCCCAGGGTACCTGGCCCCAGACCGGCTTCCCAGGCCCACCAGCAGGCTGGCCTGGCTTCTGTTCCCAGATGAGGCAGCACAGAGTAGAAGCATGGGCACGTATGGCCAGGGGTGAGGACTAGAGTTTTATTTGGAATCATTAAAAACAAAATTTCACAGCAGCATCTGTGGGTTCAGAAGGACCAGGGGGTGGAGGCTGTGAGGAAGGGAGTGAGGGAGTGAAGGCATCAGAGGCAGTTTAGGAGGACAGGCCTGTGGGTGGCCAGGTGTGGGCGTGGGAACATGGGCAACCCGGGTCATGCTCTGCGCTGGGCACCCCGCGTGCCTGGAGGGGGTGGGGTGCAAGGCAGAGGGCTCTTCCTCGGGGTCTCCGTGGCGGACTGGCATCCCTCTAGTCTCCTCCACTCTTGGCCTGGGAGAGAGAGTGCCCCTCACAAACAACCCCAGCTCCACCCCCAGCAGCCCCCCCCCCAACCCCCTCACCTCCAGTGCGGTGGGGCTGGGAGTCATCTCTGGCCCTCCACCCTGAGGGAATCATTCATGAGGGAACCTCCCACTTACGCTGAGGGGGCTGCAGAAGGTCAAGGGGGCTGTCCTGAGGGATCTGGGGACCCTGGGAGGGAAGCAGGCTTGCCCAGTGTCCTCCGGGAGCCCAGCACTTACCTCCTCAGCCACTTCCTCTTCCCCTGTGGCTGCCTTGTCCTCCTGCGGGGCGGCTGGTTGCTCCAGGTCCTCCTGGGAGGGAGCAAAGGGGGACCCAGGGGATGTGGGACCGTGTGGAGTGTGCAGAGGCTCCAGCTGCTCTGCAGCCAGGGCTCATCCACCTGGCCTCAGAGATGAGCAGAAGCCCTCAACAGCTTGCTGTGCATGGAGGGCAGGAGGTGAAGGAAGTGTGAGGACCAGTCAGACCATGGCAGTGACAGAGCCTTGTGTAAAGACCCACAGTGGGGGCTCTGTCCGACAATGCTGAGGCCTTCTGGGGGTACCAAGTCTCCTGGAGCCCAGCTTTACATGCCCCCCCCACCCCGCCGCCAAGCTAAAGCAGAGTCTCTGGGCTGTCCTTGGTTGGGCCTCTGCATTGAGGAGGACTGGGTCGGGGGGCAGGGTGGTGCAGTGGGGTGGGGAAGGGCTGTGGCCCTGAAACCTGAGGCCTGACCCACCCTCAGTGTCCCCAAATCACATGATCATACACCCTTGTCTGACTTAGTTCCCAAGTAACCCCAGGAGGAGGGATATGCCATCGTTGTTCATACGGCAACCTCCAGGCCAGGGAGGCCAAGTATCCAGCTCAAGGCCTCAGAGCTTAAAGCAATGGGACTTTTGGGATCAGTTTGGGCTTACTCCAGGCCTCCTACAAGCAGCATCTTTCTCTCTGCCTGCTCTCCTGGATGGCCTCTGGGCTGAAGCTGGTGTGGTTGGGCCAACAGGGGTTATACAATCTTCCCCACTTCCTGTCTCCTCCTCCCTTATCCCCAGCCAGGCACTTGCCTAAGGTGGCAGCTATGGGCAAAACCAGACCGGGTGATCAGGCAGGATCCCGGTCCTAGCACCTACCTTTAGAGGATCCTGCCATGTCCGTGCTACCACTGGGACATCCTTGGTAGACTGGGGCACCAAACTGGTCAGCAAGAGTTGGGGCAGGCCTTTCAAGCAAAGGGTAGGCAGCTCCCTGCCTAGTCCTGCTGCCCCAAGGTGGGTAGATGAGGCCCGCAGAAGGAAAGGGCTGTCGGACAGGCAGTGCCACATCCTTCTATGGTTCACTGGAGGGGCAGTTGTGACTGCTTTTCAGGTGTCACCAGGAAATGTCTTTCTTGGGGCAGCCACCCATACCCTAAGACCTGGGTGGCTCCCTAGGCTCACCGGCCCTCCTTCAAAGTCAAAGAGAAGGGCCCAGGCTCCCTCTCAGAGACGCAGTGGCAGCCTGGCCCTAGCCAAGGGCCTCTTTCGCTGGGAGGGAGGGGCCTGGTGTCTCCCAGAGCACCTGTGGGTCCTGCCCAGATGATGATAATGATGGAGTCACCTGCCTCTGTTGGGTGCTCAGCATGATCCGGGAGTAACGGGTTCACGTGGGGCAAGTTCCCTGCAGAATTATACATTGTCACAGCAAATCGGGCACTCCCACCTCCTCCCATGTCACGGATGAGGTAGTGGAGGTCCCCAGGGGTTGAGTAGCTTCCCAAGGTCACACAGCTAGCCAGGGCAGAGCTGGGAGTGAGGACAGGGAGAAGTTGCCTACTCCAAGGACATGGGAACCCTGTGTTGGTGCAGAAAGTGGGTGCCTGGGTGGCCCCCTCCATTTCCCAAAGCAGGGATCCTCATTGCTGGGTGCCTGCACACAGCCTGTACCTGCCCCCCATATAAACTGGGCTCTCTACCACCCCAGCTACCTCACACTCTTAACTGCCCTGGGAACTGCGGACTGCCAGGACCAGCCCTGGGATCTTGAACACCTCACGTAACCTCTCTGGGCTTCATTTGCACACTCCATCACTGGGGATTTGGGGCCCATTAAATGAGTTAGTAAGTGTAAAATGTCTCAAGCAGAGCCTGCTTTGTGGTGGGTGCTGGGACAGCTCATCCCTGGGGCCTCCACCTCCTGGGAGTGCCTGATTGCTCCGGTGCTCTCTGCAGCCGGCCACCCAGGGGCGTGCGCGCACACACGCATACACACACACACACACACACACACACACGCACGCACGCACGCACTTGCGCAAACTCAACGAAGGCAAAGGGCGCGGTCAGGACCCTCCCTGCTTCGTCACAAGGGGGCGCTGCTTCCCTGCTCCTGCTGCGAGGGGAAGGTAGCCCACTGGCCCGGCAGGGAGGCGGGCCACCAGGCCTGTGGGCGGTGACTTCACAGCTCCAGGCCGGTGTTTGTGGCCTAGGAGGCTGCCTGTCACCACACGGGGCCCCATGGGACCCTGCTTTCACGGGTGAAATGTGGTACCTTCCAAATGCTGAGCATCAAGAAGACGTGGTTTGGAGCCTCACTTTCCAGTTGGGCCCCCAAGCTGCCCCCCTCACGAGGGTCACTGGGAGGATCCCAGGCATTAACGGGTGTGAGAAAAATGAAGCACACACATCCGGAGCCTCTAAGTCTCTGCTTCCTTATATGTCATGAGGCACTGATGCCTCCTCACCAGCCAGCCTCTCTGGGACCCCATCTCACCTTTCGAACCACTCCGGAGGTGACGGCAATGTTCTCTGCCTCCTCCACCGTCTTGATGGCCACTGTGTTGACACTGGTGACCACGGCTTCGCTCACAGCGTTGGCCTGCTCCTTGGTCTTCTCAGCCACTGCAAGAGGACTCCAACTAGCCTTTGTCCTCCTGCCCCTGCCCCCATGGGCCTGGCCTGCCCAAGTCAGGCTGAGCAGCCCCTTTCTCAGAGCGCTCAAAACTCTGGTTCCACTAGAAGCGCCGGGCTGCCCCTTTCTCTGACTCTGGGGAGCTCTGATGCCGATGGGGAAATCAGGAGGCCCACCCAGGGTCTAGCCTCAGGGTCTGGAGGGCTTGGAGCTTTAGCACCAGTTGCAGTCCCTGGAGGTCCCAGCCCCCATGTCCCCTGGTCCTGGGCTCCTCACCTGAGGTCACACTCTGCACAACATTCTCCTTGGTCTTAGCTCCTGTGGAGGAAATGGAGGCGTCAGCCTACTCCTCCTGGTGTTGCAGGGGTGGGGAGTGGGGGTGGGGGGTAGTGAGAGCAAATACAGAACAGCTGGACAAGCCGTGAGGTCAGCAGGGGGTTAGGATGGTGTCCGGGGGCCAGCAGTCCCTTCAAAGGATGCTTCCGGCTGTGTCTGAAGGAAGGGAATGGATGGGAAGTGGACAGGACAGGGCTGAGAGAGACCATAGGGTCCGGACCCGCGTGGGTGTGGCCGGGGCCTCGGAAGTAGCAACAGGACAGAGCTGAGTCACCAGCTTCTGAGGGGCTGAGGGGGGTGGGGCTGCACAGGATACTGGGGCTCATGCTCCTCTCCCCTGCCCCCCACTCGGAACAGGGTGGGGATCTAGGATATGGTTGATGAACACCTGCCCACTCATCCCACAGAGGCTGTAGGCTCAGCCTGGCTTCTCATCTGAGTCCAGGGGTGCAAGTGCTGGGCTGGGGGACACTGGGTTGCATCTGTGCATGTGCACATGTGTGTATGTGCACAAACAGGTGTGTTTGCCCCAGACACACTGGGGTCCTGAGGAGGTCAAAGCACATAATGGGGGGGCTGGAGAAGGATGGGGGTGCTCCAGGGCCTGGAGACCCTGAGTCAACAACCCTGGAGCTGGGGGATAAGGTTGGCCCCCAGAAACTGGGCATCCCTGCCTCCAGCCTCCCGGCTGCTGCACCCTGCCACGCCCTGCTTCGCCCACACTCACCCACATACATGACCCCCTCCTTGGTCTTCTCGGCCGCTTCTGTCACCCCTTGCTTGGTCTTCTCCACGGCGCCCACCACACCCTCCTTGGCGATGGAGAAGCCCTTCTTGAAGACGTCCATGGTGGTGGGCAGGGCAGGGAGGTTGATTCTTGCAGAGAGCTGTGGCTGGGGCTGGCGAGAATGCTGCTGCAGCCGCCGTCCCCGCCGCCTCTTATTGACGCCCATGAAATATTGATGATGCGGCTGCTGGCTGCTGGGAGCTCGGCCAGCGGGGTGAGGAGGGAGGGGGGAGGGGACCCGCCCTCACCTTCCCCCAGGGCGGGGCAGCCGGGTCCAGCTCTCCCTGAGCTCAGTTGCTCAGCCCTCTCCTCCTGCCCCCTGCCCTCCAGGGAGGGGGGCTGCAGGGGACTGGACTCGTCCTTATCCATCACTGCCCCTTATTCATCCACTGCCCCGTCCACCCGCAGTGGCAGCAATGGCTGGGGGCTCTCAGGCCTGGGGCTATTGTGTCTGATCCATCTGGGACAGAACGGGTCAGGCAGGGGAGGCACCTTTGCTACCAGTGTCCCAGGTAGAGCAGGGGTCAGAGCCACACAGGCCTGTCAGGCAGCAGTGGCCAACCTCCCAGACCAGCCTGGGCTACCTGGTGACTCACCAGCCCCATGGATGCCCCCATCCCCGGGCTCCAGCAAGGGCAGCCGGGGAGCTGGGTCAGAGGAGCGCACAAGGGTTCCCCAGTGCCCCAGGGACCCTAGGACAGCTCCTCTCTCTCTCTGAGCCTCCCCCAACCTGCTGGCTCCCACAGCCCCAGGGTGAAAGGTGCTGAGTTGGCATGCAGTGCCCCCCGCTTCCTGGCCACCAGCACGGATGGGCAGCAGGTTCCCTGAGACTGACCCGGCCACTTCCTGCAGCCTCACTTCCATGCTTGGGCTCTTCTAGCTCCCACAGGGTCGTGTGTGGTGGGGCTGCCTTCCTGCATGTCCCACACCTCCAGTGTCCCTGACCTAAGTCCTTTTGAGGCACAGGAACCAGCCTGAGTTGGCTGCCTCTGTGGGGGAAGGTGGTGGGGGGTGGCGATTGGAGTGGGAGGGCCGGACAAGGCTCACCCGGTGGGCCGGCCCAGGCCACTTCCTCTCTTTGTTGTCCCTATGCTCTCTTTTCCTTCTGAGACTTAACTTGAAGACGACGTCACCCTCACCAGCAGTCTGTGGAGTCACTTGCTGCGGCTGAGCCTGCCCCACTGCGAAGATGATCCTCACACTGCTGCTTGGCCTCGGGGGACCCCTGGGCTGGGGGCTGCTGGGGGCCTCAGCCCAGGCCCCAGGTAGTGGGTTCTCGGATCTACACAATCCAAGGCCACCTGGGGTCTGGGGGGCAGAGGCTGAGGACACCGGCAGGGATCCCAGCAGACGGTAAGGAGGACCTCCACCTTGGGGGAAGTCATGTAAAGGATCTGAGTCCTGGCTCAGGTAGAACAGGGTTTCTCAGGACCTCAGTCACCCGTCTGTGACATGACCTCATTGTCTACCTGCTGGGCCAGCAGTGAGGCTGAGTGAGGTGCCCGGTGCCAGGCTCCTTTCAAAAGACCACTGCCAGGCAGCCTGGACTGGACACCCCGGGAAGTTTCCTGCCTGGTCTGTGGCAGGGACTGGACCTGGAGGTTGGGCAGGAGCATTTCTTGCCACCAACCACTTAGTTGGGGTGATGAGGGGCAGTAGTTCCAGAAGTTTTCAGTTGGCTTGGCACTGGCTCCTGTTCTCTGAAGTAAGTAAACTCTGACATTTGAGCCTAGGTGAGGTGAGGCTGGCATAAGTCAGAGAAGACAGATGCTCTGGGGACTGGGTTTTTATCTGACTGTCCCGGGAATGGTGTGGGTCCTCAGGCTGGCCCTGAGGGACAGGAAGTGAGCAGACAGGCTGCTGAACAAGGAGGAGACCGTGGCATCTGTGGAGCCATGCTTTAGTGCCCCTCTGGAAATGGGTACGATGGTCTTGGGACCAAACCAGGACACCATTTTCCAGCTTTTTCCAGCTATTTGTCCAAACCTGGGGCCCCCTACCAATAAGATGCTAGGCCTGCGGTTTCCTCCTCCAGGTCCTCCACGGTCAAGAGCAGCAGGTCCTTTACTGGATTTGTCTTGGGCTAGTCCTCTTGCCAAGGGTTAGCTCAGCGAATCCTCCCAACAGTGGCAGAGGCTCAGAGAGCCTAAGCCGCTGCCGCAAGATCACACAGCTGAGGAGATCTAGAACCACGATCTAAGTCTGAGACAGAGCTCATGCTCTGGTCCCGGAGCCCTCAGAGGCAGCCCCAACCCTCAGATATGCCTCATATGCCTATGGAGCCCCCGACCACACACACACACACACACACACACACACACACACACACACACCAGGCTTGGGGAGGGTGTTTATATGGATCTGGAGGGTGAGAGAGGGCAACTTACACCCACCCAGAGTCTTCCATTTGGCTCTCTGAGATTCACCATCACGATGGCTTGCAGAATGACTCTGCCTGGGACAGTTCTATACAGTTCTGACACTTCAAGGTGAATGTGTTTGTTGGACACTTTCCCAGAAGCAGATTTGCCCACGAAGAGGAAAGAAAAAGCAAGTGTAGGCCGAGTCTCGGTGAGGTCTGACAAGCGGGGCCGAGGGCCCCATCTCTGCCCCACCACCAGGCCTCCTCGGCCCTGGGTGGTGCGGTTGATTCTCAGTGGGGGACACCACTGCCAACTCTGATTTCAGGTCCAAGAACCAAGCCTCCCTTCCCCAAAGCCACTAGCTCCATGCCCCTTTCTTTGGGCTGCCTACTTCCTTTTGTTAAAAGGAGGCTCAGGGTTCCAGATGGATCGGAATAAGGTAGGAGACATTCCTCTTTTTCCACACCCCCTTGGCTATGGGGAGGGACTCGTGGGCTGCCCCATGGAGCTCACACATCAATTCCCTGGGGGGTCCCAGTGTGTGCAGAGCACATGCAGGTGTACATACAAGGGCGCTCCAGCCCAGGAATGCCCAGGTCCCAGGGGAACCTAGGGGTTTCCAGCAGGCCTGCTGGGCCTCCTTCCCACGACCCAGAAGTTGTGGTCCCCACAGGCCCAGCTCAGGTTGTCAAGGCCTCTGGAGGGGCTGGTGTGAAAGGAAGGAAATTCTGCTCAGTTCCTCGGGCTGATTGCTTCCCGTGTTCTGTGAAGGGAGAGGCGGAAATGCCGCTCCAGCCTCCCTCCTGCAACAGGGGGAAGGGGAGGTGGGGCCCCGCAGTATCAGGGATAAGCCCCATGGACCCTCAGCCCCTCACTGCCAGAACCAGGCCTCCCAGCCTGCATTTGCCCCACACACCTGTCTCTGGCAGGCCCTGGGAGGCCCTGGACATGGGCCCAGATGCGACTCTTTACAAGGTGAAGTTGGAACAGAACAATTTGGTGCCAGATGCCTGGTCCCAGGGTGGAGGTGGGAACTGGCTGGTGCTTCCCATGGCTCTGGGACCCCCAGCTCTGTGTGTATTTGGACTCCGTGAGGAAGAGGCTCTTTTGATGCTCCCTAGTTTTGGTGGGAGTGGGATGGAACAGGAGTCTGGGCTGTGGGCTCCTCTGAGCCAGCACGTGCTCCCCCTGCAGGACGGAGCCTGTGATGGGGACCAAGCTGAGCCCTGGGCAAGGTGCCCTGTCTTCACATTGCGGTGACAGCTCTCTCCACGCTGTGAGGCTCAGAGGGATGGGGACACCACCCAGCTCCTAAGTGACAGGTCAGAGCATTCACTGGGCTGCAAATCTCAGGTGCCTGCTGGCCTGTCTCCCCCGAGATGGGTGGTAGTGGTAGGAGAGGGAGCTCCCGGCCGTCTCCCGGCCCTGCCCGCCAGCATCAGCTTTTTCTGGCCCGCCTGCCAGCAACGTCTGTGATTTGTTGCAGCTGAGCGCTCCTGGCCCAGAGGAGTTACACACATGGCTGGAGATCACTCAGGAGCCGGGCGGAACCCAGGCCACAGGTCACGGCTATGGCAGCACTTCCTGCACCAGCTCCCGCTCTCAGAAGCCCAGGGCCCTGGGCAAACTCAGGGACCCCCCCCCCACTCTGGACACTGAGTGGGCCTCAGGCTCCTCTGCCAAAGTCCCTTTCCAGCTCAAAGACAAAGCCCTGCAAAATTCTCCCCTGCGGTGGTCATATTCAAGGCTGCATTCAAAGTCTCAGAAAGCAAGGATGCCAAGAACACGCTCTCCTTCTCCAGGAATTGGAAGGGGTGGACAGAGGTGGGCTTCATTGGCATTGAAGTGTCCCAGTGGACAGTGGCAGCAGCACATCCATCATTCAGGAGGCTCCAGCAAACAGCCCTTTCCCTGATAGAAGCTGGCTCAGCCTCCCCCACAGCCCTCCCTCAGTCCCAAGGGAGAGGCCAGAAGTGGGAATCTTCTCCACATTTCCAGGACTGGGGAAGGGGAAGGGCCTTGCTCAAGGTCACCCTGAATCCAGGAAGGGGAACAGGAGGGGAGGGGCCCAGGTTTCCGAGCTTCCATTAAAAGCTCCAGAGGAGTCAGCAGACACTCTCCTGACTGGGGCAAAGCCTCAGGTGGGGGCCATGTCAGAGGTCCAGGGCAGCCCAAACCCAGCTGGAGGATCCCCACACTCATTTCTAGGCTGGCCCAGGAGAGGAGGGTGCAAAGAGCGCAGAGTGAGAACAATGGGCGCTTCGGTGAGCCGGGCTGGGGGTTCAGGCTCGGAGGGCTAGCAGTGCAGCTGCCAGGAGCTGGAGGAAACCAAAGCAAAGGTCAGGAATGTTCCCAGGGCTTCTGGGCCAGCGGCCTGTACTATGCCAAGGGGACATGCTGCCAAGGGAGGGGGAGCATGGGCAGGGAGAGCAGTTGGAGCCTGAGGTTTGGGCAGGTCAAGAGAGAAAGTTCCTGGGCAGGAAGGGTGGGCGGTACTGTTTCCGGTTCCAGGAGCTTGAGGTGGAAAGTCCCAGTCACTGCCTGGCAGTCTGGACCAGACCCAGCTCGCCTGGGCACAGGGCTTCTGGACCCTCCGCAGCAGTTCAGAGGGTGAGCAATGAACAGAACTTTGCTTTGAGGGGGTGTTTCTCAATGTCCACTACTGGCATTTGGAACTGGCTAATTCTTGGCTGTGGGGGTGCCGGGCCATGCTGTGTGCATTGTGACGTGTTCCGCAGCTTCCTTGGTCTCTGCCCACTAGATGCCAAGTTCATGGACGTCTTCCCCATGGAGGAAGTCCATTTGCCTCCCCACCCTGAGAACCACCAGTTTAGAGAAACACTTTTCTCCAGGCCCAAGACAATGTTCCAGCATTTCCATGGGGCCCAGGGTGGGAGTGGGGTGGATGCCGGAGTTTCTGGTTCTGGAATAGTCTGTGCAGGTGGCTGTCTCATCCGTGGTCCCTAAACTCTGGGCCCAGCACTTTCACCATCACTCTTTCTGTGTTGAGCGAACATTCTTTGCCTAAAATCAGAGCCAACTCCATGGGCATGTGACCTGAGCGGTCACACAGGGCGCGCCCACAGAAGGGCCCCATACTTGGTTTAATCTCTATTGTTATCCCGCATTTTCATTTTGCACTGGACACTACAAATTATGTAGTCAGTCTCGTGTAAAGTATTTACTCTCTATCCCTTTACGGAAAAACTATGCCGACCCTCTAGGTTAGAGTCAAATCCTCTGCAATGTTGGCTCAGACAGTCAGAAGCCCCTTTGCCCACTAGTCCCCAAAGGCAATGACTTTTAACTCTTTAGGTGAATCTTTTGGCATTTACCTCTGCGTCTCTAACTAACATGTTTATATTGCTGCTTCTTGGGAAGTAGCATTATCTTTGGTTCAGCTCTCATTCCCACTCCGTACCCCAATCCCAGCACGCATGCACAGGCAGGCAAGAAGACGTGCACGAGCATACATGTGCGCACGCGCACTGCCCCTCTGCCATCCTCCCATACTATCACTTTGAGTATTTACATTTATACGACTATGTGTGCTACTCAGAGTGGAGACTTGAAAAAAACTATGAATCCTTCCCCATGCCCCCCCCCCCACATTTCATATTTTTGGTCTTCCCTGGAAAACAACTGTGTTCATTTTCTTTGTTCCTCATGTCTCTGTCACTACTCAATCACGAATTCTTGGCCACTTGTCCACACCTGCTCTCCCCTTTTATCCATGTCAGGTGCTTGACCACCTGTGTCTTCTCAGCGATACTGCTCTCAGAGTTCCAGCTGTGCTCCAGTCTGGACACTCGCCCCACACCCACTGCCCATCGCAGTGGGACTCCCCCTCTCGAATCCCCTCTGGAACTCCTCCTGTCTCCTGAGGCCATGCTTTCCTCGTTCTTGGTTTTCTGGCTCATGTTGGTGGACGACCTCTGGCATGATGGTGCTCTGTCCTGGGCTGTGACTTAGGATGACCCACAGAGCTTGAAAATGCTGATGCTCAGACCACAGTCCCAGAGATGCTTGCTTCACTGACCCAGAGTGGAGCTCAGAGGCTCTTCTTATAAAGTGCTACACAGTGGTTTTGATGAGAAGATTTGATGGCAAGATTGCAAACCACTGTTCAAGTAATTTTCTGATGAGGGGTCCGACGGGTGGGGGGGCAAGGTTTTGAAACCTGATTTATTGAAAATGTCTTTATTCTGTGCTCTTCACTTTGATAGATAGTTAGGCTGGGTATAGGATTCTAAATTGGAAATATTTTCCTCTATTTTTTTTTTAAGGTTTTATTTATTTATTTGAGAAAGAGAGTGTGTGTGAGCCAGGGGAGGGGCAGAGCAAGAAGGAGAGGGACAAGCAGACTCCACGCAGAGCATGGAGCCCAATTCAGGGCTTGATCTCATGCTGAGATCATGACCTGAGCTGAAACCAAGAGTCAGACTCTTGGTTTAACTGAGTTAACTGACCGAGTTAACTGACTAAGCCACCCAGCTACCCATTCTTCACTGTGTCCTAGTTTCCAGTGTTCCTGTCGAGGAGTTCAAGGCCATTCTAAGTGCTGATGTGTGTGTGCGTGTGTGTGTATGTGTGTCTTGATTTTTCTCTCTAGAAATTATAGAATTATCTTCATTTCCAGGGTTCTAAAATTTCATAATGACCTTGAGTTTATTTTCATATTATGAGCCCTTTGAATCTGAAGGTTCAAGCCCTTCACTTCTGTAATATTTGCTTGATTTTTTTTTTTTTTTAATCAATGATTTCCTTGCTCTGTTCTCTTTCTGGAACTCCTATTGTTTGGATGTTGGAATTCCAGGATCTGTTTTTCTAATCTTTCCCCTCCAGGTTTCTCTTTCTCTCTTTGCTCTTTTAGGAAAATTTCTTTAACTTCACCCTCTAACATTTCTATTAAATCTCTTTTGCATTTCTATTGTTATAGTTTTAATTTCCAAGTGTCCTTTTTATTCTCTGAATATTCTTCTATTTTTAAAAAAATATTTTATTTATTTGACAGAGAGAGAGAGAGAGATCACAAGGCAGAGAAGCAGGCAGAGAGAGAGGGAGGAAGCAGGCTCCCTGCTGAGGGGCTCCCTGCTACGGGGCTCAATCCCAGGACCCTGAGATCGTGACCTGAGCTGAAGGCAGAGGCTTTAACCCACTGAGCCACCCAGGCGCCCCTGTTCTTCTATTTTTAAAATAGCTTCCTGTTCTTTCTTGGATGCAGTAACTTCTCTTATAGATCTGGGATTATTAACACAAATTTGAGGGACTTCTCTTCTTTGCATAGTATTGGTTTTGTCCAAGTGGATTTTTTTTTTTTTCCAATTGCTTGTTTTTGACCTCCCTCTTTTGTACTACAGATTTTTCTCAGGAGTTATCTTGGACATCTGCCCACTCGAGAGTAGACAGACTAAGAAGCTGGTTGGAATCTGGGTGTGTGGATGGGGCTTTCTGACTTGTTTTTTCATAATATGAAAATATGCTGGGCTATTTTACTGGGGGAGCCCCTGATGTTATTTTTTAGGTCTTTCCTCTTGAGTGGGGTCGTTCTCCTGATGAGCTTTTTCAGTCTGCTGCCAAAACTGGTCATCAGGCTTTGGAGAGCCAAGTAGGAAATCAGGCTGGGGGAAAAGGGGGCTCAGCTTTTAAAACAGATATGATCACTCAATCTCCCTCAGTCCCACCCCCCCACCCCTATCCCGTGTGCCTGGTGACCCCAGGACAGAGACCAGCTCCAGAGAATAAAATCCCAGCCCAATAGCCACTCCATCTCCAAGGCCCCTAAACACGGCCTCCTAATACCTGACAAATGTGGCCATTCCTCTCCACACCCACCACCATCACCCACGGAACCTGCCAGCATCTTCCATCTAGATCCCTGACACATTTACCTATACCTTGCCGTTTCTTGTCCTTTCTGTACTCAAGAACCAGGGTGGCTCTGTCATGTCACTTCCTTGCTCAAACCCCCTCCCCCACAACTTGCCCTGCTTTCAGAACACGGTCCAGCTCCTTGTCTGGCATCAGGCCTCCACAGCCTGGCTTATCCTTACCTCTCTAACCCAATCCCTGCATTTCAGTGGGCCATACACCTCCGTCACAGCTCCTGGCACCAAATTATCACCTCCTTCTGAAAGTCTCCCCAGGTCCTAGCACCTTCCACACCCTCTGAGATGGCCTGCTTTTCCTGGGGACCCTGGAGGGAAGATCTGTTCCTCCATATTGTCCCTGAGTGCTGCTGAGCGTTAGCCCGGCACCCAGCACCCAAGAGATGCTGAGCTGAGCTGAGCCATGGAGGTCACTGCCACTTGTAACTCTGGAGAGTTTCGTTCTCAGAGCCAATTACCCAGCGAAGGACCCTCTGACCTATTCTGCTGAGCCCATCAAGCCTGCCACTGAACCAGCGAGCTGGGGCTGTGCCAGCCATGAGCACCCCTGCTCCTGGGGATTTCTGCAACCACATGCACTGGAATAGGGCAGAGGTGGGAGAGGTTACCTCTTGGGTGTTCAGGATGCTGGCTGTGATCCCCAAACCACCCTGTAGGACCTTTACCAGAGAAGGGACTTCTCAGCTCGGCTGCTTTCTTCCACACTGCTAGAAGGTCCATTTCCTTAATGGCCATAATGGGAAGTGGCCAGGGAGCAGGTGCCATCCCTGCAGCCTGGTCCGCGGTGAGGAAAGGCGTGAGTGGTGATGGGGCAGGCCAGCAGTGTTCGGTGAGACTTGTCAGGACCCAGACCCTTGATACTCATCCACTCACCTGGAGGAGGGTGTTATAATCTCCATCTGAGCAATGGGGGAGGGGGGCCTCCCTAAGTGCCTCATGCAAGATCACACAGCCAGAGTGTGAAACATTCGAACCCAGGACCCTCCAGCCCCAGCAGTACTATCCTGCTTTAGCTGGCACTGAGAGGAACAGGGAGAGCCTTCCCTGGCTCTGTGGTGATTTTGCTGTGTGAATTCCGGGGTGCTCCTCAGCCTCTCTGGGCTGATCCCTGTTTGAGGGGCTTCGTGGAAGGCAGTGGAGCAGGAGTCCTTGCAGGCGGTTTTGTGGAGCTCTAGTCCTGGAGTCAGGGATCAATAATGCAGAGTGCTCCCCTCTCAGGCTAATGGACTCCAGAATCCCCGGCACTGGGTGGTGCAGGGAGGCGGGGGTGGGGGGGGGGGGCACCAGCACACAGCTGACCTCCAGGAGGGGTCCTATGGGACTAGGGTGTGGCTCAGCAGCCCTCTCCTCTGGCTTGTTCTTCCAGGAACTGGTGTCCTTACCAGAAGTCCCGGCTGGTCACCTTTGTAGCTACTTGCAAAACAGAGAAATTCCTCGTCCACTCACAGCAGCCATGCCCTCAGGGGACTCCGGACTGCCAGAAGATCAAAGTCATGTGAGTGGGGACAGGATGGGGCAAGGCAGACCATCCAACTGAGGCCGATGCTGGCTTACCCTGGAGTCACTGAGGTGGCCCCTTTCTCTCCAGGTATCGTGTGGCACACAAGCCAGTCTACCAGGTCAAGCAGAAGGTTCTGGCCTCTGTGGCCTGGAGGTGCTGCCCAGGCTTTGCAGGCCCTGACTGCCAGCATCATGGTAGGGCTCCCTGGGGCTCCCTCCCCTCTAACCTCTGACCCCAGAGGTCAGGCCATTCCTCTGACTTGTGGGGTCAACATCTGTTGCCTCCTCTCTGCAGATCCCACAGCAATCCCTGAGCCTGAAGATCTAGGTGATGGCCTCCAGGAGCCTTGGGATGGGCCAGTCGGCTTTGAACCTGGTATGCTGCTTCCCCGGAAGGTGCAGGAAGGGCAGGCAGGCAGAAAGAATCCAGGTGCCCAGGTCCCTTCTCCTCTGTTAGGGGGGTGCCATTTCGGGAAAACTCTGTGCCCAGAGTCAGCAGGGGCCCTTCTGTGGCTCTGTATTAGCCTACCCCTACACCAAGGAGGCAAGAGTCACAGGATCCTCCATTACTACCTGCTGGCTAAGCCCACACACTGTTTCCCTTGACTCCGTTTTCTGGGAAAGACAGCTTCATCTCGCATCTTCCCTGCTCCTTAAATGGCACCAGATCTCATGGCCTGGAAGAAGGTTTCCCACATGCTTCCTACCAACGTCAGGAAGTCATACTACCCTTGGTCTAGAGTCAGCACAGAACCTAAGAGAACCATTGAGGAGGGCTTTCAAGGCTGGGCCACATCTGGGAAGGTGAATGAGTTTCATCACGTGAACTCCTACCTTTTGACAAGGGCTGCCTCAAATGATGAGAGGCCAAGTCCACACAGCCAAGGAGGAAAATGTGCTGTGATTGATTAGTCATGTCTGCCGTAAGTGCTAGATTGAGGGTGAGGGCTTATGTGCCATGCATTTCCCCTTCCGGAGCTAAAGGCTGCTAAGCTCCTGCTCAGAGGACATCAGCACACACCTCCTTGATATTTCCAACTGAACCTGGGAATCTCTTTCTCTGTACCTCCTGATCTGCCCAGGCCTGAGGAGTTAGACCTCAACTCGTATCTCTCATGTGTCTTCAGACCAGCCAGCTGCAGAACTCCACAGCACTGTGGAGCGGCAGGAACATCTGCTGGGAGATGTCCAGAATGATATTCATCAGGTGGAAGATGGCCTCTCAGGCCTTTGGAAGGCCCTGGCAAGCAACCTCACAGCTGCCACGATCGAGGCAAATCAGACAGAGCCTGGTGAGTGGCAGGTTCCAGGAGAGCCTGCTTATATCCAAGGGGATGAGAGGAAGGCCCTTATCTCAGAGGGCCACCCCTAACCCCACCACCCAGTCCTTGCCCGGGGAGGGGTGTCTGCTCCTGCAGAGCTTGTGTAAGAGCGTGTATCTGTTGCAGAGGTGCCTGGCAGATCCTTGGAGCAAGTACTACTGCCCCACCTGAACGCCTTCCTGCAGGAGCATTTCAGCCCTATTTGGAGGAGCCTTAATCAAAGCCTGCAGGGCCTCTCTCAAGCTATGAGAAACCTGTCTCTTGATGTGGAGGCCAACCAACAGGCTATCAAGGGGGTCCGGGAGAGCACGGTAGCCAGGGCTGACTTCCAGGAGCTGGGTACCAAATTCGAGAGCAAGGTCCAGGAGAATGCCCAGAAAGTGGGGCAGCTGCGGCAGGATGTGGAGGAACGCATGCACGCCCAGCACCTCTCCCTGCAGCAGTCCCTCTCCCAGGTCGAGGCAGATGTGGACACCAAGCTGAAAAGGTGCCTCAAGGCCCTGGAGCCCATGGGGGCCAACGGCAGCCTGGTCCCAGCAGCAGCAGGGGCAGGGGCCAGGCCAGAGCCCGAGAGCCTGCAGGCCAGGTTAGGCCAGCTGCAGAGGAACCTGTCGGCGCTGCATGTGGCAGCTGGCCGCAGGGAGGAGGAGTTACAGAGCACCCTGGCCGACATGAGGGCCACCCTGGCACAGCACGTGGATGAGATCAAGGAGCTATACTCAGAGTCTGACGAGACCTTCGATCAGATCAGCAAGGTGGAGCGGCAGCTGGAGGAGCTGCAGGTGAACCACACGGCGCTGCGCGAGCTGCGCGTGATCCTGATGGAGAAGTCACTGATCATGGAGGAGAACAAGGAGGAGATCGAGCGGCAGCTCCTAGAGCTCAACCTCACCCTCCAGCACCTGCAGGGCGGCCACGCCGACCTCATCAAGTACGTCAAGGACTGCAACTGCCAGAAGCTCTACTTCGACCTGGACGTCATCCGGGAGGGCCAGCGGGACACCACGCGCGCCTTGGAGGAGGCGCAGGTGAGCCTGGACGAGCGGCACGAGCGCGACGGCTCGTCGCTGCAGGCCCTGAGCGGCACGGTGGCTACGCTGTCGCAGGCGGTGGACGCGCAGCGGGCGGAGGGCGAGCGGGCGCGGGCGGACGGGGCGAGGCTGCGGAGCCAGATGCGGGCGCTGGCCGGCGAGGCGAGCGCGCTGCGGACGGCGCACGGGGAGATGCGGGCCGAGGTGGGCCAGCTGCACAGCTACTTCACGGCCCTGCTGGACGACGCGCTGCGTCACGAGGCCATACTGGCTGCCCTTTTTGGGGAGGAGGTGATGGAGCAGATGGCGGAGGAGGCGCCTGACCCGCTGCCTCTGAGCTACGAGCAGATCCGCGCCAGCCTGCTGGACGCAGCCACCGGGCTGCAGGAGCAGGCGCTTGCCTGGGACGCGCTGGCCGCGCGGGTGGCGGCCGTGGAGCGGGAGGCAGGGGCCGGCGGGCCCACCCCGGCGGGGCTGGCACGGGAGCTGGAGCGCCTGGACTCCGACTTGCGGCGGATGGGCCGGTGCTGCGAGGCTTCGGGGGCCTCCTCCCTCAACAGCTCCCTCGAGGGCCTCCACGAGGCACTGGCCACCGCCCAGCGCGACTGGGAGCAGCACCGGCGCCTCTTCCATGGCCTCTTCGGAAACTTCCAAGGGCTTGTGGCTTCCAACATTAGCCTGGACCTGGGGAAGCTGCAGACCATGCTGAGCAGGAAAGGGAAGAAGCAGAAGGGTCTGGAAGCTCCCCGGAGGAGGGACAGGAAGCAAGCTGAGACTTGGGCGGATGAGCCTGTCCAGGGGCCGGTGCTTGGGAAGGCAGGTGAGTTCCCCAGCGGAGGCCATGGTGGTGGGGGTTAGGGTGGGGGTGAGGGTCTGGGTCGGGGGTCAGCTGGGTGAGTCTGGGAGGACAGGGCTATCTGCAAGCATTCTCTTCCCCTCCGAGAAGGCAGAAGGCAAGGTGAAAGAGAACGGGGTGACCAAGGGTCAGGACTACTCAGGCCCAGCTTTGCTCTGATCCCCCTTGCTTATCCCTTGCTTATACCTGAAATGTAAGCAAATGTCAGTGAGCAGGCAGAGGCCCACCATGAGATGTTTGAGGCTCAGGACACACCCCTGGCTGCCATTGCGCCTGCAGAGCTGTGGAGGAAAGCCTCTCTTTCCTGCAGACCGCAGCCTCCAGTCCCTCCATCTCAGCTCTTCCTCTCCACCCTACTTCACCCCCTGTGTCTTTAATCAGCTCCCCTGTATACAGTATGTGAACGGAGGCTGGTGTCATCGGCCTTGGGGAGGACCCCACAAGAGGGGAATCCAGGGGAAGACCTTGGGCCCTGAAGGGAGCTCTCTGTGCTGACATAGTTGACCCCTCTTGCTGCTCCACGCCAGGTCCCTGCAGTGCCTGTCTTGGGCTTTGCCATGTTGAGTCGTCTTAACATGGGAGAACCACTACCTCCATCAAAGGGTTGCTATGAAGACTTACAGATACATTTACCAAGTACCTGTCACAAGCTACTAACATTTAGTAGAAACCAGTCAGTGCTTTCCCATTTCCCCAGCATTTTCAGGGCCGAGGCTCTGTCTGTCTGCACTAACTCTTCCATCTTTTTTTCTTCTGCGAGTGATGCAAGGCCCCAACTGCCTGATGGTTTAGGCATCTGAGTGGACCACTGCAGTGTTTTGTTATTTCAAAAAAAATTTCCCCTTAAAAATAAAAATTCCCGCTGATTTGTCTTGTAGAAGGGCCATAGGTCTTGAATTTGTGTCCTGCAGGGTGGCGCACTCTCAGTTTACCTGCTAGCAAATCAGTGAAGCGCAGCGTTTGGGCCTTCTGAGGGGCCGGTGGGCTGGACTGGTAGGGTCTGCCTGGAAAGCCGGGCTCGGAGCTGCGGGCAGGCGGGAGGCAACCGGTGGAGAGAGAGCCAAGTACCGGCAGAGGGCGCGCTGGGCGGGCATCCCTTGGGCTGGACGAGCGCCCCACCTCCTGGCTGCTGGGGGAACTGCAGAGCCAGCCGCCAGCCTTGGACAGGACACACTCTTACTACAAATGGGAAAGCTATTCAACACTCCAGTTCTCAGAAAAATCTTCCAGAACTAAAGAAGAGCAAAATTTTGACACTCACAAGTCTATTTCTGGACCGGGAGCCAAAGAGCTGGGGCTCTAGGTGGGATTAAGGCACAAACCACAATGCAAATTGCCCCTCCTTTAGGCGTGGCTTGGTTTTATCCCCTAAGAAACGGGGAGTTTGGTCTCAACCAAGGGACACAGAGAGAGAGAGAGATACAGAGAGACGCACAGAGAGTTGAGGGAGCACATGTGAAACATGACCTCTTCGGTGCCAAGGCCAGGGTCATGGGCAGAACCTCCGTGGGACGCACCCTTCCCATTTTCTAGCTCTGTCCCACCCCCCTACGCCCCCCGGGAGTCATGGCCAGGCAGCCGGGTTGGCTCCTTCCTCACTGTACACTCGCCATCTACATGGAAAGGCTCAGTCTGCCTCCATGCCTCCTGGAGGGCCCCCCATCTGTGTTCTCTTGGCCTTGCTTGTCCTCCTATGGCTGGCTAAAATGCTTCTGTATGTGGGAAGAACACCAGAAACCAGGAGGTCCAAGGACAGCTCCCAGTGTGGTCATTTATTATGAGCAAGCTTTCCCTTTCTGGGTTGGTTTCTCCATCCGTAACCCCAGGACTCTGTGCAACAGTTTGAAAGCATTAAGATGACCAGCTTGAAGAGCCTTCCTGTCCGGGCCCACCTGCTCTCCTCCCTCTAAGGTCCTGTGCCAGACATCCCGTAGGAAGGATCCTTCGGTGTGCTTTCATTCTCTCACCAGCGTTCGCATTATTACCTGGAGGATAGGTAGTATCTTCTCTCTTGCCCTTGCGTAGCTTAAGATCCCCAGTAGGTGGCAGGAGTGTGGGAGTCAGAGACCTGGGTTCCTGCCCCGCCTTGCCATGGGCAAGCCACACAGCTTTGGAGGAGTTAAGCACTCAAGACTTAAGGTTTCCTCAGAGGAGGGGCACTTACCTCCCAGGATGTTGGCAGGAAAAGGGAACAAATGAGAAAGTGCTTTTGAAAAATGTCACTCTTAGAGATGACAGATTTGTATCTCCCTTCCTCTCAGTGGCCCGGGGAGTGTGGGCCAGTTGGCTCCCCACCTCTGAGGCTGCTATCAGGAATACCTAGGTTATCTGGAAATAGTGACCTATTCCTACTGTTCATAAGGTATGAGAAAGGCAGATCTCAGGGTTTGATTTCCCATCCAGGGGAGTGAGAGCCGTCACTGAGCACTTTCCTCCTGCATTTCAGGCTCCCCTGTGGCCTTCTATGCTGGCTTTTCAGAGGGCACAGCCTCGCTGCAGACCGTGAAGTTCAACGCTACTTACATCAACATCGGCAGCAGCTACTTCCCTGAACACGGCTACTTCCGAGCCCCTGAGCGTGGAGTCTATCTGTTCGCAGTGAGCGTTGAATTTGGCCCAGGGCCGGGCACCGGGCAGCTGGTGTTTGGAGGTCACCATCAAACCCCTGTCAGTTCCACCGAGGAGCGGAGGGGTGGAAGCACGGCCACAACCTTCACTATGGCCGAGCTGCAGAAAGGCGAGAGAGTGTGGTTTGAGTTAACCCAGGGATCAATCATCAAGAGAAACCCACCGGGCACAGCATTCGGGGGATTCCTGATGTTCAAGACCTGAACGCCAGGCACAGCCCTGACCAGATGTCGTGGACTCGCCCAGCTCTCCTTGGCCTATAGCTCTGGCCAGGGTTGGTCTGGAGACCATCCAGTTGGTCTAGTTCTTCCTGGAAAACTTCTGCAAAGACGATGCAGTATATGTGGCCTTCCTCTAGATGCCCTGAGTTTGGCTATTTCTTAATGACAAGAACTGGAATGCTTCTGTCTGGGCAGGACCTGGCCCTGGGAAGCGTGAGCCTGAGCTTGGAGCGCCTCCTGACGCAGTATGGCGTCATGCGCTCCAGATCCTCACCACACCCTGGGTCCTACAGCTTCTCTGGGTTGGAAACTTTAGACATTTCTCCCACCTCTTCTCCCTAATCTTATTCTAGAAAAGTATTCCTCCCTGGAAGGAGTATGCTTAAAATGGAGGTGACATTTTGGATACTGTTGGAAACCAGTCTCTACCCGCTCCAGGGCAGGAGGAGAAAACTGACCTATTTGGCCTCTCTTAGAAATAGGCACAAGGGCCTCGTTGAGGAAACAAAATTTTATTTCCTTCAGTTTTGGCCCTTCCTTGAATTTATCTATAACTTAGTTTCACTTATTTTTTTCCTTGTCTCCGCAAGACAAAGACCAAGACATGCCAGACAAGAACTAAAACGTGTACAGCCTTCAACATGTTTACTTCCTCCCACTCGCTGATGACCATCCTTATTCTTATTAGCATCTCTCACCAGGAAGGAGGCTGAGGGAGGAAGTGAAGAATGACTGTCAGGGTTTCCCTTGGTGATGGTCAGCTCTGGAATAAAGCAGCGCCCTTCAAGTCTCTGCCTGGTTTATTTATGGAACACAAAAGGGTTTGGTAAAGGAGGTAGAAATATGGGACAAAATGAAACTATTTGGGATAAATCATGACTCTCATGACTCCAGGCTGTATTTGACTTCACAGTCCCATAAGTTCTACATGCAGGGCCCCCCCCAGCGGGCAGTGGTGTGAATACTGGATTAGACAGCCACCCTTGGAGTTGCAACTGTTCCCTCCAATATCAACATAGGGTTTTCAAAGCATTACAGATCCTAGAGCCAACAGGCTTGAGAAAGCAGCCATCTAGTTGTAAGGACATGTTTGTGTTTTGGTAGTTAGGTATCCAACATGTGTCAAACATTTCTTCTCCATTACAAAATCGGATTGGAGGGGCATCTGGGTGACTCAGTGGGTTCAAGCCTCTGCCTTCGGCTCAGGTCATGATCTCAGGGTCCTGGGATTGGGCTCCCCTCATCGGGCTCTCTGCTCAGCAGGGAGTCTGCTTCCCCTTCTTTCTCTGCCTGCCTCTGCCTACTTGTGATCTCTGTCTGTCAAAAAATAAATAAAATCTTTTTTAAAAAATCGGATTGGACTGGGTAGTGGAAAAGGACAGGAGGGGCGCCTGGGTGGCTCAGTGTGTTAAAGCCTCTGCCTTCGGCTCAGGTCATGAGCCCAGCGTCCTGGGATCCAGCCCCACATGCTTCCTCCCCTCTCTCTGCCTGCCTCTCTGCCTACTTGTGATCTCTCTCTGTCAAATAAATAAAATCTTTAAAAAAGAAAAAAAAAGAAAAAGGACAGGAGTTGGTTGTCAGGGTTAACAAAGGTCTCAGCCCTTCTTCTTGTTTCCTAACGGTCATTAATTCAAACAGTTGTCCTTCGGAATGTACTTACCACTCAGCTTTGTGTGCTCACTATGCTAAAACATTAGCGTTACGAGTGTGCCAGGCTACTCTGCTGCTAACAGGAAATCACCATGTCTTGAACTTTTTCCTTCTGTAGTATGAGGTGGCTAGTCTAATAGCTTTCATTAAGTATCTTGGTGTTTTATGATCTTGACCACAGGTTTGACTCTGGCCTTCCTGCCCTTCCCTTTAGCTGGGGCCTCTTGCCCAGTGCAGCTCTCAGTTGCTGAGACTGATGCCAACCCAAGCCACGATGTATTGGAGCCATTCCCGACCGAAGGTTGGAAAGCTGGTAGCCTGTTGCCCTTGTTGCAAGAAAGACCTTGCTGTGTCTTCCTTCTGCTCTATCTCACTCTTACTGGTCAAGCTATATGAGGGTGGTGTGGTCTTCCCATGTATGATTTTCATTCGGAATGGATTGCACGTAATAAACAGAGTGCATTGATCTCCATATGGGGCACACGCCCTCCCCTGCTCATGGGACTGGTGCTCTTAAAAGGGTTATAAATGCAAGAGTCAACTGGTAAACTCTGCCAGCAGCATGGATGAGTCACTCCAGAAGTTTCTGGGATGAGCACGAGAGAAACATGGTTCTTTTAAATAGGAGGCTTTCCATTTAACAAAACCAATTTCACAAAACCTTAATATCCAGTTTAAGCGCAAATTTCCTGTTTAAACACTTCTATAATGAGCACACCAGATAAACAAGGATTCTAAAGTTCACTTGACAGGTTTCTTATCTCCACTCAGTCATCTAATATCTCTGGGTGCAGACTCTTTGCCAGTGCCCCCCAGAATGACTCCCCTGTTACCCAGGTCAATGTTAAGACCACCCTTCACTGGTGGCATCCAGAACCAGGCAATGGACTGAGCTCAGAGTGGTATCATACATCCCCAAATCTGATGGAAAAATGGATTCAGAAATAATATTCAAAAATAAGAAAGTGTGCCATAAGCCAGTCAGAAAATTTTCATTTTTCATTTCTGAAAAGTGGGAAGTAGAAGGGATCAAGTATAAAATGAAATAGCCAAAGGAAACCATAACCCCAAACATTTGAGGCTGTTGGAGATAGGAGCGATTTCAGGGGAACCCCAAACTCAGCCCCTAACATGCTTGTGGGGATGAGCAGGTGAGCAGCCTGGGGGCAGCTCGCAGTCGGTCCCAGCTGTCGCTTGCCATGCCAAGCGGCCAGCCGCGGGGGCCTCTTTCTGGAGCTGGGCAGTGCAGGCCCATCCTGGGTCCCTGGCTGCAGGCAGCTGCAGACTCTCCAGAGACAGGAAGCTTCCAGATAACACAGACGACCTCAGCAAAGTCAAGGCCCATGGTAGTCAATCCAGAGATGTGTCCCCACACTCTACGACCTAACGTCACAGTAACACCTGAACTCTGCTTTTATTTCAGAAACAGCCCGTGTTTTAGGAACATCGTGGAGAAGATATTTATGATCTATAAGAAATGTTTCTGAAAGCCCTCCCTCATGCAGGTGCCACTCCGCAGGTGTCCCACATTTGTCTTGAAAACAGCCACGACTCCAGCCCAGCTCTAGCCCGAGCAGGAGTCCTCCATCCTGTCAAGAATGCTCCCCCAAACTTGGTCTAATAATGACAAAACTCTCTGGGAGTGGGGAGGGAGGTAAATACATGGGGGGGGGGGGATGCAGGAGAGCCGAAGTCCTAGGCAAGAAGAAAGGAACACTTCTTAATTTTTCCACTCTAACAAACCACTATTCCCCATCACTTCTTGATAAAAACAGGAAGCCACAGGACACAGAACTGAGGGGAGCAGGGGCTCACCAAATACAAAGACAAGCAGCTATGCCAAATATTTGTGGGAAACTAGTGTCATGAAGAAGAAGATCCAAAACTAAAAAAAAAAAAAGAAAAAAACCCCGAAGATTTTGGACTATACAAGTCTCTAGAAATGACACAGGAAACTGGAAATCTTATTTGCCACTCAGATCCCAGTCTCTAAACACCGTTCTCCTGAGGGAATCAAGAGCCTTGGGGAAATGGTTGACTCTATGGCTGGGGTGGGGAAAGTATCAGATAATCTGAGAATATCTTCTGTTGCCAAAAAGTAGGAAGCCCTGTACGGGCTCCCTGCTCAGTGGGGAGCCTGCTTCTCCCTCTCCCTCTGCCTGATGCTCCCCCTGCTTGTGTTCTCTCTCGCTCTTAAATAAAAACTTACAACAAAACAAAACAAAACAAAAAACAGGAGAAGACAGACCTCCCCTTACAGAATGCCAATTAATAAATGTAGAGATAATAACACAAGTAGAAAATCACAACTTTGTAACCACTGATTCACATAAAAATTACCAATGACAAGAACACAATCTAAAACTATCTTCAAAACATAGTAATTACAAAGGGAAAACCACCTAGAACAAGGGATTAACAATGACATCATCAATAATGGGATGCATGCCATGGCCTCCCAGTGGGATGCCCTGAGAAGGGCACAGATATGTCCACAGAAACTCCAGCCTTGTACTCTAGAAAATGTAGGAGAACTGTTTCAGATGGAAGAATAAGACATGAGAACTCAATGCAATGCGAGATCCCTGACAGACTATGGACCCGGGAAATATGCTCTCAAGGACTTAATTAGAGCTGGCAACGGTCTGCAGAGTATGGTATTGCTGATTATTGTTGTGATATCAACATCAACTTTCCCGATTTTGAAAATCGTACATAACTGGTTTTATAAGAGAATATCCCTGAAATACCTGAAGAGGCACGAGCTATATTATCCAAGTAATTCAGAAGAAGTTGTGTGTGTGCAAACGTTCCAACACTGAGCGTTGTAATTCTTGTACACACACACACACACACACACAAGGCTGTTGTGGCAAAATATAAAGTTGATGAATCTGGGTGAAGTGTAAATGGCATTCTATGCGCTCTTCACAACTTTTCTGGAATTTTGAAATTATTTCCAAGTAAAAAATAAAATGTGGTTGAAATAAACTTAGTAAATGGGCTGAAAAGCAGAAAGTAAGATGGATCACATGACAGACATGCTAAGGAATATGGAAGAAACATCCAGGGGACCCAATATTTGTCTAACAGGAGTTCTAGAAAGGGTAAAGTAAAAGAAGGGAAGGGAGGAAATAAAGAAATAGTGGAAGCTCCCAGGTCCAAGGAAAGGTTAAGAGCACCCCATCGGTACCGACACAAAGAATGTATCTACACATGGCAAATTTAAAACTTCAAAACATCAAAAAGAAAAGGAAATTTTCCTTTTGTTTTTAAGATGAGAGAGTGCCCTTGCACCTGGGGGTGGGGGCGGGAGAGAGAGAGTCTGAAGCAGACTATGCTGAGCACTGAGCCCGACATGGGTGGGCTCGATCTCACAACCTGCGCTGAACCCAAGAGTCGGATGCTCAACCGACTGCACCACCCAGGCACCTCAAAAATTCTGTTTCTTGAATGAAAAAAATAAGTTACATGGCAAAGGACTGAATCAGACACACGTCAGACCTCTTACTGGCAGCAGGGAGCCTGGACATATCCTTCGTTAGATTTGACCTCCAGCCAGTGCTCTCCAAGAGTGAAGACAGAATCAGTAAGTCTGGATTTCTAAGTGATTGAAATGCCTCCCAATGCAGTGTTGTTTGCTTTTGCCACAGCCTTTTAGTTCTGTCTTTTGAATGTCTTTTCAGCCTTTGTTTGGCTTTGAGTCCTGCAGCGGAGCGATAGAGAACAGAGGGGCAGCCCCGCGTCCTCACCCTCAGCATCTGCTCCCCTCTCAACAGACGGCTCCCCTCTCAACAACAAAGGCCCTAGTTCTTCCTTCCTCCAGCGTGAAAATATTTCCAACATGAGCATTTTATACTGACTTTTGACTTTCAGATAATGGTAATGTTTCCGGTTCCCTGTGGAAAATTTATGATGAGAAATGAGGTGGAGGGAGGAAGAAGCACTAGGACATCTAGAATCAACTTGAACTTTGTTCTGAGCATACATGAAACACTCAGAGTAAAAGTAAGGGGACAAAGGCCAAGAAGATACAGTTCAGAGGAGTAACAGGTAGGCCACACTATTCCATCTAAAAACGAGAATCACGGTCTCCCACCTCCAAGGGCAACTACGGACGAATCTTTCAGCCGTAGCCGCTGCTTCCAGTGGACGTGTTTTGCATATGTACCTTGGCACTCAAGAACTAGTTCTACGTCTCCTCCTGATTTCCAGCTTTCAGGTGACTTGCCTATTTCTGCTTTTGCCCTAAGCTTGCAGTATTTAATTCCCCTTAGCCAGGATGGTGCCGCTGCCACTAGGTGGCCTCTCCCACCATGGCCGACTGGCCATCCTCAGTGTGCCATGTCCTCCTGGCCAGGCCTGTACTGCTCCAAGGGCTGTTGCAAGGCTTTGTAGGAACACGCATCTAAGGCTGGTGCCAGAAAAGGTCCGTGCACTAGCAGCAGGGAAACAGTTCTCCAAGTGGATGATTTAATGGCTGTATTAGCATCTGCCTCAAATTACCTACAAGAATTATTCTGGAAAGACACTGTCCTCATTTCTTAATGTCTTCTCTATTAGTACTACTACTGATATTAAAGAAACCTTGGAAATCATCACTGTTCCAACTAATCAGTGACAGTAACAGATTATGCCAGGAAAGAAAACGAATATGTTGATCTAGGTTTGGGGTCAACCTTTTACGGATAGAAGGGAAGCTATAGCAAGTAATTTGACAGGCCCAGGAAATCCCAGTTCTTTACCAGGCTGCATGAGAGTGCATGCTTGTTTCAAGAAGCCATCTTACGGGGACACTGAATAGGGGTTCCTGTGAAGAAGCTGTTAACAAGCTATCCCTGAACATGCATTTTTTGGGGGGAGACATCAACGAGTCCCAAATTTTTAAGACGATTTAGTTTGTCCGGCTGCCTAAGGCACCCCGAGGTTTGCTGACTGAATCTACGCACAGTCGGAAACAGCTCTGATAGGTGGTGAAACTACATGCAGGAAGGGAGAGCACACTGTGGGGAAACAGCGGGAAAGCTGCCTTTCAGACCTGAAGCTTCAGCTTCTCACAAAGCACTTGCTGCAGCTGGAACACCGTAAAGCAGGGTAAATGGACTCCGTGACTGCAGGTAACAGAAACCAGTTACAGGACAGGAAACCAGGCGCTATGCTAGCAGAGAAAGGAAACTGGAAGCCATGACCTGCCCAAGTCGTGAGATGAACACTCTCTTGACATGACTAGTAGGAATGTGCCCGGAAAACCCTCCGGGCAGTAATATGGCCACACTTACCAAGAACCTTAGACTGTTTTTCATCTTAAATAGTCCAAGTTCATATCCACTAGTCCCACTTTTAGGAATGTAATTTAAGAGAATAAATTTATGTGTTAAAAGATGTATGTACAAGGATGTTTAATACATTCATTATATATATTTTAAAACAATGGAAATAACCCAATTATTCAACAGGGAATTATTAAAAAATTATTCCATCTACTTGGTAGAATATTATGTAGTTAATTTTTGAAAGTTACATTTTTTTTTTTTTAAGATTTTATTTATTTATTTGTGAGAGAAAGAGAGAGCATGAAAGGAGAGAGGTCAGCAGGAGAAGCAGACTCCCCGCCGGGCAGGGAGTCCAATGCAAGACTCGATTCCGGGACCCCAGGTTCATGACCTAAGCCAAAGGCAGTCGCTCAACCAATTGAGCCACCCAGGCGCCCCTAAAGTTACATTTTTTTTTAAAAAGATTTTATTTATTTGACAGAGAGAGATCACAAGTAGGCAGAGAGGCAAGCAGAGAGAGAGAGGAGGAAGCAGGCTCCCTGCTGAGCAGGGACCCTGAGATCATGACCTGAGCCGAAGGCTGAGGCTTTAACCCACTGAGCCACCCAGGCGCCCCTAAAGTTACATTTTTCAATGGATATTAAAGACATACTATGATCTAAAATCTTGTAAAAAAAAAAAAGCCCCAGAAAAAAAACCTAGAAACATTCAAATGTAAATAGGAGTATATTTGGCAATAGAATTGTGAAGGTTTTTAGTCACTTCTTTAATCTTTCCTGCGTTTTCCAAAATTTCTGCAATGAGTATGTATTTTTAGAATTAATTTTTTTTTTAAAAGGGAAATGACTCTTCACTCTAATAGGTTTTTAACTGCTCTATCTACACAAAGGAAAGAGTATGCCGTCACTTACCTGCCATGTGTTCCACACTTGATTTCTGATAGCTGAAATGCACATCTCAGGGATGAATGTATGTCTACGAGCTTATCTGTTATAAAATCTCCCCAGACATGTGACTTCTGATACACAATACAGTCCGAGTATCACAAAACACATCACTAAAGTATACTAAAATAAGGTTATTTACTTAAAAATGATACATTGGATGTAATCTATATATAGAACAAAGCAATTAATGGTAAACTTAATAAGGCACCTTTTAAACCAGATGCTGTACAAAATACATTTAGTGTGTTACATATCAAAGATGAATCTGTATTTTTGGTGTTTTACAATTGCATAATAAAACTGTTTTTAACCGTTCTTTCAATGTCTATGTACAACTTCCCTAATTAAGCTATAATGATATTTTCATTTTATACAATATATACTACATTTTAGTTTTTAAATGGGCAAGGACAATGGTCACTAAAAGGGCTTAAATAATTCCACTGGAAGCATAGTACAGAGCACGAGCTAAAATTACAATATTTAATCCTTTGCAAAGCAGTATTCACATACTTTCCTTATGGGATGATCATTCCATGTGGCTTTGTATGCTGCTGCCCGAGATTTAATTCGGTCTTCCTGAACATGTCGGTTCTTTGCAGTTTTCACAGTGACTCTCATAATAGCACTGAGGCAAGATGATGAATGAACTGCCACCCTATTTTGACACCTGACCCACGCAAATAAATAGTACCCCTTTAAACAGTGTAAGAGCTGCAACAATCTTTTTTTTTTTTTTAATAAAAAATCTATTAGTATTTCTGTTGAGATTATTTTAGATGTTTGCAATATAGCCAAACAACATGTATGAGAAGAAACACAAGTGATTTAATTTATAAAATCTTGCCTGGAATAAGTTATTATCAAATTTGATCTTGAGCCAGTTTAAGAGATACAGGATTCTTTTTAAAAGTTGTATTACATTTTTGCTCTGAACTCAAGAAGAGCATATGTAATTGCTTCCACATACTACTTCAACATTTCTAAGAACAGAGTTTGCCTTTCTTTACATATGTTCTTTGCTATTAAGTTGACAAATAATGTTCAGGACTTATAATTTGGCCAATAAAAAATAAAGCAAGATAAACCTTAGATTAAGATCAGAGCTCAGAAGTGTTCTTAAATCACAAGGCAACATGGATTAGACTCTCTCTCAATATAAGGGAGGAAATTCTGAAAGAACATGTTATTGGGTACTACCAATATCTACATTTACTTATTTTCCTCAACACATCAAACTTTAATTATGTTAGATGAAAATTACTAAACTTAGTCAAAGACCATGAAAGCAGATTTCAAAACTGTGAAGTTTGATTTGTAAATACCGTTAAGAGTTTCATCCTTAAATGCCAGTCAGGCTTTTGGTAATGGATGGTACACACTCTGATTCCTCCCCTTTAAAGATTTTTAACTATGTTGTGATATAATCACATTTATTTTATGTTACATTCAAAGAAAACTGCTTCACTTTATGCACCTATGAGTTCTTCGCTCAGGATAAGACAATATTTAGAAGGCATTGGAGAAGTGTAAGTTTAAGTAAATCAGAATTATTCCTTGGGATAACATGGCATCCATAAAATATGTAGCATTTTATTGAATAACAGCTATATGGTATAAATACAGGTAATGAATAGATACTGAACTTTTTTGCCTGACTCTTCATTGTCTTCACAAGTTATGGAACAGAAATCATAAAACCAAAAATTTCAAATGATTTAAATGCCCCAAACAGCTGTTGATAAGTTCATATCAGCTCTGATATAGAAACTTCTAACTGGAGGATCCTTTCATAAAGAAAAATTGAGATGATGACATCTAATGAAAGTATATGCCTGAGCCCAGATTTGATATACTCCTCTGAATGCATTAATTCTGACAATCTGTAAGTACTTATACTTTATAACATTTTTTTCTGATGATCTTTTCATTTTCTTCCCTTAAGAATGGGATATGAGGTACACATGAGAGCCGGTTCTACAGTATCAATGTGTGTACATATATAAAATATGGGTTGTAAAGAAGGTGTTTTGCAAATAAAGCATATTACACACAAAATATAAATAACTTCCCTTTTAAAAGTTACTGAGAATAAAGAATATAGAACACGATTATAGGCACTTACATTGCTATCAGATGCAGTAATTAGTAATTCACTTCAATAAGAAGTGTTTTCTTTAGAAGGTTCATGGCATCGGAAGTTCCAACTTTGGATAAGATGCTTTTCATGACAAAAGAAAGAATTACCAAAAAGAAAAAGAAAGAGAAGGAAGGGAGGAAGGGAGGTGGGGGGAGAGGAGAGGGGAGAAGAGAGGAAGGAAGGAAGGAAGAAAAAGATGGCAATGAAAGGAAAACAGTCCAAACTTACAGACACTTCAAACTTCTTTTGGCCTTTATGGTAAAACATCAAGTTGGCAGAGAAGCTAGCTCACTTGCAAGGTAAATAAATGGCTTTTATGTGATTGGAGAATCTTGGTCAGATAATGCACTTTTTAAAGCACAAAACCAACAGCCACCAACATCTTCCTGTGCATTCACAAATTATTTTCTTCTAATTCAAACGGCAGCAGAGGAATCCTGGTGTGTGCATGTGTGCGCATACACACACCAACAATATCAAAGCATGACAAACTATCATAAACTAAGTAGTACCCCGAACAGATCATAATCCATAGGCTGTTTACAAAGGCAGAACACAAACAGATTAATTTTCCTCAGGTAGAAGGCAAAAATGTGTACTTCTCCATCTCTGCTGAATTCATTTATCTTCTTAAGGCTTTCACAGAAAGCACCATTTTATGAACAGGAAATTCAGTACCCAGAGTTTAACTGGAGACATTAATAATCAGGATCGAAGCCTTGATGCAGTTCATAAAAACCCAATAAAAAAAAAAAGGCATCAAAAACCACAATTTTAAAATAAAGCTGTCCATATATAAAGAACGAAGTGTTTAGAAGTTCCCAGCTTGTTATTCTACAGAGTACTGAAAGGTTTAATATTAGCAGCCTGTGAAGGTGTAGTGAGTAAAGAGTCTGAGAACCAAGTTAGCATCCTTATTCTACTCTAATTCCACCCGTTCCTCGGGTGAAAACAGTTCTTGCAATCTAGAATTTCTCCTCATGCTTGTTTCGCTGTCAAATCTTTACATCTTGGGATTCAACCATCTTGGCAAGGGTCTTCTTGATTCTCAGAGCTGTAAGTCTGGAGGCTGGATTGTGGGCCCAGCATTCTGACATGAGCTTCAGAACTGCTCGTAGACACTGAAAAGCAAAGAGAATGCAGTGAGCACATAAAGATCTTTGACAACACTTACCAATCACTTCCCCAGGGGATGGAGCTCCACTTACTTCATCACTGTTCCACCGATTGGACACAATTGGCCGCAAACGTTTGACACACACAACCTCACGCATATCTTCGTATGATGGATCATTGGGCACCATATTGTAATATGGCAACTGGTACTCTTCTACTATCCCTGCAGGGAGTGAGAAAGCACAGTGGGCACAAAAATGGCTGGACAAAATGTATCAAGCTACTCCGCACCACTTACTGAACTATGAGAGTTAAAATGGATTCCTAAATAAAGAAGAGAACTATAGAGCAAATGATTCACTTTTAATAGTAAATGTGTTTTCTTCTCTTTTTTCTGTGCCTATTTCCTCTACCTCCATCACGGTCCCCATCATACCTGTGGACCTACCTATATCCCTTGGGGAAAGTAAGGTGAAGTGCTCGTTTACCATCAATTATTTATTTATTTATTTTGCATGCGCGCATACACAAGAGAGCAAGCAAGCCAGGGAGGGGCAGAGGGAGAGGGAGAATCTTAAGCTCCATGCTCAGCATGGAGCCAGATGTGGGGTCTAATCTCCCAACCAGCTCATGACCTGAGCTGAAACCAAGAGTCAGTCACTTACCTGACTGAGCCACCCAGGTGCCCCTTCAATTTTTAATTTGATTACTTATATACATAATTGTTCTTACTAATGAATGTGGTTTTTGTTTTTTATTTTGCCTTACTTCGTTCTGCAGTAGAAAGACAACATGATATGCAGAAAAGAGGTAACACAGCAGGCTGGAGAGTGCTATTCTTTGAAAAGGCCTGCTTGCAGGGTTGGCACTGGGCCGGTATCTGGGAACTTGCTGGGCACTTACCTACACACTCCTATAATACTTTCCCTAAATGATAAGGGTCACTCACTGTTGTGCCTAGACTATCTGTACAAACAATATGGTTTATGCTGAACACCTGCTCTCCTTCTAGGGGTCTGGAATTCTGGTACATGCTAGGTGGAGGGTGCCCACGTGACCAGCCTCCAAAAATATCTTTGGTTACTAGGTCTCTAATGAACTTTCCTGGATGACAATATTTCACATGTCATAACTCACTCCTGGAGGACTGAAGCACATCCTGTTGTGACTCCACTGGGAGAGGACTTCTGGAAGCTTGTACCTGATTTCCTCTGAACTTTGCTCCATGCACCATTTCCCTTGGGTGATTGTATCTGTATCCTCGCACTGTAATAAATCTTAGCTGTGAGGACAATGATATGCTGAGACCTGTATGTCCTTGTAGTGAAATCACAGAACCTGGGAGTGGCCTTGGGGATCCCTGACATATGTGACATCTAGGTCATATAAATGGAGCTGTGAATAATGAGGATACAACCCACTACCTGAATTCTTACCTCCTGTGATACAACGACGAGCCATTTCCCAAATAATCAGGCCAAAGCTATAGATGTCGGCCATTATGTAGGGCTGGAAATGGTTTTTATTCAAGCTCTCATCTAGCACTTCCGGAGCCATGTAGCGTTTGGTACCCACCCTGGTATTCAAGGGTACGTCAACTTCATTTGTGTCGCTGAAAGAGAAGACAGTGTTCAGGTTGAGGGCCAGGAACAGAACAGTTTATCTTGTATTTTTGTCTCATTTTGTAAGTCAGATTCTTCCTTCCATGTGTACACACACACACACACACACACACACACACCACATAAATATATAAAAAAATTAAATTAAAAAAAAATCTACCTACCTACCTACTTACCAATTTTATATCTCAACATTCCCTTAACCGAATTCTCTGGGACCAGATAAGATCTTAAAATTTAGCATTTCCCAGATTTTAGAAAAGTAATATACTCTTTAATATATGTTACAGATTACACAACACCCCAGAGCAGGGTCCGGGACAGCACCTAATCAGAATCATTACTGTTTGCAGTGAAAAGCTAAGGATGAATATTCATATTATCCTGGATAAAGACAGTAAACACCTCATATCAGTTCAAGTTCTGTCACCAGACATGTTTAGTGCCTCTTAAGAAAAAAGACGGTACTGAAAAGAAGAAAGCACAGTAGATAATTATGTCCCAGAACAAGCAAATGTAAAACTAAATTGAGAGGAATCACTGCCTTTACTCTTCTCATATGATAAACTCTGCCTTTGTGACACAGGATTACATTTTCTTTTTGGGTCCAACCAACTTAGTTCTGTTGCCAGTAATGTTTACATAATCATGTTGACAATCAGTAATAAATGGCGTTTACTAGTTTTTCAATTTTTGGACTAAATTTTAGAGTTGGAAGACATAAATGCTTTGTTACTTAGGCCCCCAATTCTGGCAGGTTCTGGAAACTACTTTGAAGCCAAGATTAATGTAATGTATTTTAGATTTTCTTAAACAATACCTGATGAGTATTTGAGCTAATGAGGACCACAACAATAAAGAACAACAGGACCAGAACAGTGTAACAGCTAGCGAAGTACTTTTATTTTATAACCTGAAATGAATTCTGAAATTCATTTCATGGCTGCTGTATCCTTGGAGTTTTAAAAGTATTATAAAAGCTTCAATGGTTTCCTAAAAATTTGATAATTCTATATAAAAAATATCAACAATTTCAAGTGGTGATGGAGAAACGCATACTTCTATCTCTGTTTATGGGAGTGTAAACTCACGAACGCTTCCTTAAGGGAGAGCTTGCAATTATACTGGACTTTAACAGGCACATACTCTGTGTAGCCCCTTCTCTAGGAATCCACCACGAACAAATACTTACACAAGCAGTCAAGGATATTACATATAGGTAAAATACAACGTGTATTAAGGCATTTTTCAAATAATAGAGACAACTTTAATGCCCATCAGTTGGGTCACAGAAGATCCACATAATGGAAAATTGCATCAACACTGTTTCAAAGAATGAAGCAAATCTACATAAATTACAATAGAATGATGTCTAAGACAATAAAAAGCAGGAAATCAAGAATTATGTAGAGTAGGATGCAATTTTTGTAAAAAACAAAACAAAACACAAAAACCCTAAAAAACAGAAAAACAAATACCAAGACAAAAAATCCCAACTATTTATTTTTATAACCAGATAAGTCCAAAACCATGTTTGGAATTCCACTATCCTGAATCCAAATAGGCAAATATCTTTTGGAGAGTCCAACAATTTCAAAACAGTAGGCAAAGAACCGCTTACCTGTTGAATTTGACAGCAAGGCCCAGGTCAGCGATACAGCAACTTCCATTTCTCTTAATGAGGATGTTTTTGCTTTTTAGGTCTCGATGAGCTATTGCAGGCTTTCCTTGGGTGCCATAAATTTCTGTGTGGAGATGGCACAGACCACAGGCAGCCGAATAAGCCAGCTTGAGCAGGGCTCTGGTGTCTAGTGTGGCACATTTCAGGAAATCATAGAGGGATCCATTTTCATGGTAATCAGTAATCAAATAGAGCTGAGTCCAGGAACCTGTACCTTTAATGTCTGCTGCTATGAAACCTGTTCAATTAATGGATTTAAAGGGTTAGTTACCAGAGATGGGCAAGAAGAATATTGAATGCTAATTCAGGATACTGAAAATAACTTTGGTATCTTGTATAGATAATAAAAATTTAATTTGCCTAACAATATCTCTTGAATGTGTACCATTCTTTCCTGCCATTTACACAGACAACTCTACATTTCTGCAGTATATTTGAAATAATCTTAATGATAATCATGAAAATGACAATCATATGTCTAAGAAAAAAATCATGTATCAGAAAATAGCCTGGGGAAATGCTGTCCATCTCCATGATTCTCTAAGCACAATGGAAGGTGGAAAAACTTTCAATTTCAAACTGAAAAGTGAACACATTAAAGAGAGTTAAAATGTTCAACCACAAGTTTGTTCCTAAGCCAGGTGCCATTTGCCCATCAAGCCTCAGCACATCTGCATTTCTCTCTGGCTCACTGATAAGCAGGGCCATGATACTGGCCTCCGTTCTTTCTTTTCTTGTCCCTTTTCCCTTCAGAAGAAGGTCAGTAATTGCTGGGTTGAATAATGCGTTCCTCCCATACCATGCCAATTAATGTTCACTTGGTACCCGTATATGTGACCTTCTTTGGAGTAGGGTCTTTGTAGATAGAACCAAGTTCAGAGGAAGTCAATACTAGATTAGGGTGGGTCCTGATTCAATGACCTATATCCTTACAAAAGGGGAATGTGGACATAAAGGGGTAAGGGCCATGGGACAACAGAGAGTAAGAGTGTTATCTCCAAGCCAAGAAGTGCCCAAAGTTGCTGGCAGTCACCAGAAGCTGGGGGGAGGAGATAAGGAAGGGGCCTCTCCTAGAGCCTTCAGAGAGCATGGCCCTGCTGACACCCTCCTTTTAAACTACTGGCTTCCGGGGGCGCCTGGGTGGCTCAGTGGGTTAAGCCGCTGCCTTTGGCTCAGGTCATGATCTCAGGGTCCTGGGATCGAGCCCCGCATCGCATCGGGCTCTCTGCTCAGCAGGGAGCCTGCTTCCTTCTCTCTCTCTCTGCCTGCCGCTCTGCCTACTTGTGATCCCTGTCTGTCGGATAAATAAAATATTAAAACAAACAAACAAACAAAAAAACTACTGGCTTCCATAACTCCGGGAAAATAAATTTCTGTTGTTTTAAGCCACCCAGTTTGTTGTAATTTGTTGTGACAGCCCTTAGGAAACTAACAGTTAAGTGTCTGGAATACTTGTGGCAATGTGCTATGCACTCTCTAAATTAAAGGGTAGGGAAACAGCAGCTGAAAAGTCAGGGAAGCTAGAGGAGTTTCTGTACTCTACTGATCAGATCATACCTAATTATTTTTCTGTTTTATAAAGAAAGTGGGGAAGGGCATTCAGTTTATAAAAGGCAAAATGCATGTATAGTTAAAGTTACATTAGAAAATTGCTTAAATTACCTTTAAAAAACTTGGGCTGTGTTACTCTAGGAGTAAGTCCAATAAAGTAGTACTACTTCCAATTTGAAACTCCCTATTGTTTTCCTAGCTGGAGAGTAAACCAAACCGTTGGTGGGCATGCAGGATTGTTTTGTATTTAAACTGTGTATTCTCTTGGGTTTCCTTGAGCCAGATGCACATAATGGAATTCATGTATGTTTTCACAGCCTGTGTGGCAGGCTTCCACTGCACCCCACTAACCCTGTTGGAATATGGGATCGGCCAAAACCAAACATGTACCCACCAAGTATGTTTTCATGGCGCATCAGCACAGTCTGATAGATTTCCGTTTCTCGAAACCAGCTAGCTTCTTCGGTGGTAAAAAACACTTTGACTGCCACCTTTTCACCACGCCATTTGCCCATCCACACTTCTCCGTACCGGCCTTTACCAACTTGCCGAACCATCTGAATCTGTTTGGCAATAGTTCGCTGAACCTTCACAGAGAAAAGCAAAATGTTTGTGCCGTTCTTGATGAAAAGAACCTGCTGAGACCGAGAAAGTGTGGCCCATGGCCTGTCCCATCAAAAAGGACGGGATGTACAACCAAAACACCCCAACGGTAGAATTTATAAAGGATTTAAAAGAAGATGAAACAACATAAAATATATTGTGAAATCGCACATTAACGGGTTAGTCAACGTGACAGACTGTTTGCAGAAATGGCTGACATACTTCCACTCCCAGTCTCAGTCCACACACCCTTGGGTAGTCTCCTCTGCAGACTCTGGGCGTGGACACAGGATTTGTTTTTGCCAATGGAACGACAGCAAATGTGATTCAAGTGGAGACCTGAAAAGTGTTTGTGCTCTGGGGCCTGCCCTTCCTTGCTGTTCTGGAGAACTCTGTGACGGGTGAATGAAACCCTGGGAGCCACCGGCCATGTCCGTGAACTATACCATCTAACTCTAGCTGAGCAGGGCCAGAAAAGGAACTGCCCAGCAGACCCACAGAATCATGAGAAATAATAAATGTCTGTTGCTTCAAGCCACTAAACTTAGGAGTGCTTTACTATGCAGCAAGATCTAAATGATAGTTAAAAATCTTCCACTCAAGGGTGCCTGGGTGACTCAGTGGGTTAAAGCCTCTGCCTTCGGCTTGGGTCGTGATCCCAGGGTCCTGGGATTGAGTCCTGTGTTGGGCTCTCTGCTCAGCAGGAAGCCTGCTTGTGATCTCTGTCTGTCAAATAAATAAAATCTTTAAAAAAAAAAAAAAATTTCCACTCAAGTCATTAAGACCATCCATGATCTGGCCCCTACCTGACTCTCCAGCCTCATCGTTTGCTATCATGACCTGCCCTCACCCTTCTTATTCACCTTATTTCAGCTTTTACAATTCACTCGTGCATATTCCTGTCTCAGGGTCTTTTGGCATGTGCAGTTTCCGTTACTTAAGAGGGTTGTTTCTCATAAAAAATTAAAAAAAAAAAAAAAAAAAAGAGGGTTGTTTCTCTGTGGAACACCTTCATAGCACACATATATCTTTCAGCTGCTGCACTTATCACAATTATAATTTTATTATTATTTATATATTGTTTGAATTCTATTCCTTCCTACTCACAGAATATAGGGACTTGTTTAGGGGAACACCGAAATGTAGTAAGCGCTTTCATTAATTTTTGTTGACTCAGAGACACACATTAATTGCTACTTTTCATTTTCAGAACCAATAGCAGCCATTCTAAATTAAAAAGAACCCCAAGGTCCAGGTTGGAAATGCAGTTAAAATGAACTAGCTTTTGTGCATACCTAAACTGACTGACTTTATGTATCACTTATTTCTGAATCCTTCTGTAACTTTTAAAGAAAGGATTATTGAGGTATAAGTTACATATAACAAAATCCACTCTTTTTGACAATTGCGTTTAGATAAGTGTACACAGTCATGTAACCACCAACACCACAATTAAGATACAGAAGGTTTCCATCACCCAATAAATTTCCTTCTTGCCTCTTTAAGTCAATCCCCTCCCCATCCACCCCCAGGCCGTGGCATCACTGATCTGTTTTCTTTCCCTACAATTTTTTATCTTTTCTAGAATATCACATAAATGAAAACATACAATATGTAGTCTTTTGCGCCTAGCTTTTTTTGCTTAGCATAAAACACTTCAAAATTCATCTGTACTGTTGTTGCCTGTATCAGTAGTTTTTTATTGATGAGGAATGTTCCACTGGATGAGTGCAGATCTCCTCTGTAAATACTTCGTGGAAGAACTGCTTCATGGTAATTTATTTTCATATATATACACACACACACACACACACATTATATGCGCTTCACCTTTTAGTCAACTGTCAATCAGCTTCCCAAAGTGCCTGAAATGTTTTCATTTCAATCAGCAATATATGAGATTTCTAGCTGATCTATATTCTTTTTTTTAATTAATTAATTAATTAATTAATTATTAAAATTTTTATCCCCAGGGGTACAGGTCTGTGAATCGCCAGGTTTACACACTTCACAGCACTCACCAAAGCACATACCCTCCCCAATGTCCATAACCCACCCCCCTTCTCCCAACCCCCCTCCCCCCAGCAACCCTCAGTTTGTTTTGTGAGATTAAGAGTCACTTATGGTTTGTCTCCCTCCCAATCCATCTTGTTTCATTGATTCTTCTCCTACCCACTTAAGCCCCCATGTTGCATCACCAGCTGATCTATATTCTTTTCCGCACATAATATTCTCAGTCTTAGTCACACTAGTGGATGTGCAGTGTCTTGCTTTGATGTTAATTTGCTTTTTCCTGCCTTTTCATGTGCTTATCTGCCATTCCTTTCTCTTATTTTGGGAAGTATCTGTTCAAATCTTCTGTCCATTTTTAAAAATTGGGTTGTCTTATTACTGAATTGTAGACGAACACAAACTCTTTCAGATCTGTGTTGCCAGTTTGTGACTTATTTTTTTCCTTTAAGTGTCTTTTGAATAGGAAAAATTTCAAATTTTGAGAAAGCCTAATTTATCATCTTAAAAAATGATTCATGTCTTTTGTGTCCTAAGAAACCTTTGGTTAACCCAAGGTCACAATGATTTTCTAAAACATTTTCTTTTAAAGGTTTTTACACTTTAACTTTACATTTTACATTTAAGTCTATGGCCCATTTCAAGGTAATTTCATATCTGGAGATACAGGTCGTGATACACTTTTTGGGAAATGGATGCTCAATCTTCCCTGCATAACATGTGGAACAGACTGTCTTCTCCCCACTGAATTACTCTGCCACCCCAATCAAGTGGTATTTTGTGTCCATTTCTACACTTCATTCTCTCAAGTGACATGTGTGTCCATTTCTATGGACATTCTCTTCCACTGACACATGCATTTATCCTTATCCTCAAGGACCACACTAAACTGATTACTGTAGCTTTACAGTAGGTCCAGAAATCAGGTAGTGAATCCTCTTTCTTCTTTTGTTTTGGCTCTTCCAGGTCCTTTGCATTTCCACATAAATGTTAGATTAGTTTATCAATTTCTACAAATGTTTGCTCCGGATTGAATGAAAACTGTAGGTCAACTTACAACAACTGAAATTTTAACACTGAGTCTACTGACTCACAAACAGGATATACATCTCCCCTTATTTAGGGCTCTGTTAATTTCTTTTTTTTTTTTTTTTTTAAAGATTTTATTTATTTATTTGACAGACAGAGATCACAAGCAGGCAGAGAGGCAGGCAGAGAGAGAGGGGAGGAAGCAGGCTCCCTGCGGAGCAGAGAGCCCGATGCGGGGCTCGATCCCTGGACCCTGGGATCATGACCTGAGCCAAAGGCAGAGGCTTTAACCCACTGAGCCACCCAGGCGCCCCAGGCTCTGTTAATTTCTTTTGGCAACGTTTTCTAATTTTCAGTGCAGAGGTCTTACATAAATTTTGTTAAGCTTATTCTAAAATATTTTATTTTTTTGAAGCTATTTTAAAATGATACTGCTTTTAATATTTTAATTCCTAACTGCTCATTGCCAGTATAACTAAATTCAATGATTTCTGTAGAGTGACTTTATGGTCTGTCACCCTGATAAACTCACTTGGGGGTTGTTGTAGCTTCATGGTAACATCCTTGAAATTTTTCTTTGTAGATAATCATGTTGTCTCCTCATGAAGACAGTTTTACTTTTACTTTTCTAATTCAATCAAAGAATTATTTAATTCAATAAATTTAAAAATTAGAGAACAGTCTATTTACTTTAAACAAATGCAATTAAACAATTAAAAATATGTCTGATATCTAGCATTTATTAATTTGAAATAGTTATACTTCTCTCAACCAATGAGTTTAATCTTAGGTGCAAGGAATTTATACCTGACCCCTCTTCATGTTGGCTGTTCAAAGCAAAACTCGCAAGCTAACGCTAGCACTTATACACCACTGCATGATCACATTTTCTCTCCTAACTGCTTGTGGCTCTATCTTCCGGCCTATTCTATTTTTCTTGTTTCATAGTTCTTATTTTTAACTGATTCTTCTTGCATGACTACAGCCATCTTTTTAAATAAGGAGGAAGGAAAAAATGTGTTAAGTAACGTTCCCTAATCTGTAACAATGACACTGCCTACCCTCATATAAGGATACATTCTGTACCAATAAACCATTCATGTTCATATGACATTTTATCTTACCAATAAAGGTAGCCCAGATCCACTACCAGAACTCTGTGACTGGTCAATAAGGTCTTTTAATGATTCTCCAACTGGAATAAATGCTTCATCTTGTTCCAAATCACGATTATAACGACGTCTGCTTGAGATGCTCTTGCAATAATGTCTTTTAAAAAAGCAGAAAATAACCTACATTAAAATTCCAAAATTACAAAATTCTAGGGTGAGAAAAATCTTGAGGCTGTCAATACCATTATCCTTTCTTCAGATAGGATCACATCCAAGTTAGTCTTACAGGATAATATCTCTTCTGTTAAAGTCAAGTCCAAGAATGGAGTTTATGAGGTAGAGTTCTATGTACACGCTAAAATGGAAAGATGTCTACAGTACACTGGCTAGTGGAAAAAAAAAAACATTAATAAACAGCATGCAGAGTGTGATCCTAGCCATATAATTTTTAAAAATTATATATATCTACATATGTCTAAAAAGATCAGAAGAGATACAGAACAAGTTCTAAATAACAGTTATTTCCAGGGATCCTGGACTACTCACCTTCTCCTTTACATGAGCATTTTGATTTGAATTTGTCAGTATTTTGAATTTTGTTGTGTCAAAATGAACAATGAATATAGTTCCATTTTAAAGAAGGGAAAAAGAATTTATGCAAAGAAATCAAATAAGTTCTCTGAACTCATTCTGACAGTTTTGAAGATTCTCTTCTTACAATTTCAGATTATGAAATATTTCAAACATACAGGAAAGTAGAGATTTAACTGCCACCCACGTGTAGACCATTTAAACTGAATAAATATTAACATTATATTTATTTTAAAGAAATAAACATTAGAAATATTTGAAGCTCCTGCCACTTCCCTGATTAATTCCATTTCCTTCCTTTACTTTTGAGAAACAAACACCATCCTGAAAGGTTGTTACGTCCTCTTCCTATTTATCTACCACCGATGTACATATTTATAAACAACACTGTTTCTCTGGATACAAATGGACTCGAATGGCATATGCTGTATTTACTTGATATCCTTCTAAAACACACACACACACACACACACACACACACACACACACACAAACTTCCTTATATACTTAACCGTATCGATACATGTTTAAAAACAGGGGCTCATGTTTATTGATGCTGAGTGTGTCAGGCCTTGTTCTAGGACTTACTTCATCTTTACAAAACTAAGAGGTGAATACTGTTGCTCCTGTTTTACAGGTGAGAAAACCATGGCCCAGAGGTTCATCATCTGTCCCAAGTCAGACACCACCAGGTGATGAGGCTGGGATCCAAACCCAGACTGGGTCTGGGAGCCATGGTCTCCATCATTACTATTCTGCCAGAGAAATGATTTAAATGGTGCCTTGGGTTCTTGTTAGAAATTTACCCTGATGGCCATATTTGTTAATTCCGAAAGTTTGCTAATACAAATAGTTGTTACTATTTGTAACAACAAAAAATTATTTTTGTGCCAGTCTCTTGAGCAAGAGTGTAAGAATTTCTTGAAGTTACACATACTTTTTTTTTTAAGATTTTATTTATTTATTTGACAGAGAGAGCACAAGCAGGGAGAGTGGAAGAGGAAGAAGCAGGCTCCCTGCTAAGCAGGACTTGATCCCAGCACCCTGAGATCATGACCCAAGCCGAAGGCAGTCACTTAACCAAATGAGCCATCCAGATGCCCCTCAAAAGTAGACATACTTTCAATTTTAGTGATATCACTAAACTGCTCTCCAAAGTGGAATAATTTATAAAGTATAGTAATGATATTATGCCATAAAATATTTTATATTTTATAATACTATATTTTATATATTTTATATTGTAAGTGCATTGATATAATTATAGAAATATATAACATATATTATACTATTATAGTATATACTATATGCAGAACATATATAGAACATATAGTATATACTATACTATTACTATTATGTATATTATACACTATGCTATATATTATACTACATATAATATTGTTTTTAATATATTATAAAATATATCACATTGTACATTTCCCCATATTCTAGTGCAAACCTAGAACTGGCATATTTTTAGACTGTTCATATTTTTTCCTACAGTTCATTTTTTTCCTGTGAACTGCTCATCATAGTTTTTGCCTATTCTATGAAGTACCTATTCTTGCTATTCAACAGGGATGTTTTCTCTCTTTTTCTCAATGATTCATTAGGAATTCCTTATGTAATCTGGATGCCAAATCTGATAATTATGCTACAAGAGTCTTTTCTCAGTCTGTTAGTATCCTGTCATTCCACTTACAGTGGTGATTTTTCCTCTCTTTTAAATACATGCTTTTATGCCTTAAGACCATCTTCTCAGCCCTGACATCATAGCACGTTTTAAGGGTGTTTAAATTCTAATTCTCTCATTTAGTCCTTTAACCCATTTGGCACTTACAGTAAAGAATGGAAATTATAGAAAGCGTCAAGTCAGATTTGTTTTCTCTCTGGATAGCCGAATAAACGTAGCCATTTTTCAACTTTATTTTTAAAATCTTACATGGGTAATTGACTCAAATGGTTTAAAATTTAAAAGGCACAAAAGTACACGCAATGAACAATCTTCCTCCTGCCCTTCCCTGTGCCATCAGTGAGGAACTGGAAAAAACCTGGAACTGGAACTATTTCCACAATTTCTTCGTTAATATTCTGAGGAGCATTTATGTCTATTTAGGTAAAAATACATACATTGCTGTTCACCTCCCATTTTTCTTCCCCCCCCCCCCCCGAAATGGTAGTGTACCGTAAATACTGTCCTGCATCTTGCTTTTTCACTTTGCAACCTCTCCGGGTGTTCAGTCCAAAGCAGTACATAAAGGGCCTCCTTTTCCTTTCCTGGTGGAACAGTAGTCCCTTGTACTGCAGTTAACCATTTCTTCACCAGGAACATTTACGTTGTTTCTAGTTTTACATAAGGCTAAAATGAAAAAAGTTTCTGGCATACCTGTATGCAAACTACTAGAAGTTAGACTGAATTTGGAATTTTGATGGAATGCTCTACTGACCTCCTCTTTGAAGGTTATACCAGTTACAAACCCCAACCATTATAGGACAGCCCATCCTTCCCACACTCACCTACACCTTTATAAACTTCTAGAACTTTGTTTTTTTTTTTTTATAAGATTTTACTTATTTATTTGACAGAGATCACAAGTAAGCAGAGGCAGGCAGAGAGAGAGGAAGGGAAGCAGGCTCCCTGCTGAGCAGAGAGCCCGATATGGGACTTGATCCCAGAACCCTGGGATCATGACCCGAGCTAAAGGCAGAGTCTTTAACTCACTGAGCCACCCAGGTGCCCTAGAACTTTGTTTTTAATTTTATCCAAGATCTACTCTCATCTATTTTTTAAAAAATCTGTGCATAACGGACTCCCCCAAAATGCAACTAATAATAGCCTGCTGTTGACTGAAAGCCTTACCAATAAAACAAATACCTGATTATCACATATTTTTTATCTGGTGTGTAGTATATGCTGTATTCTTAAAAAAAGAGAGAGCGAAATATTTTAAGAAAAATGACCAAGATTTTTTTTTTTTCAGATTTAATTAGAACTGTAAACCCATAGAGCCAAAGTACAAGAAACTCAAAGAAACCTACACCAAGGTACATCATTATCGAATTGCCCAAAACCAGTAATAAAAAAAAAATCTTAGATGCAGCCAGAGGAAAAGGGTAGATTAGGTATAGAAGAAGAAAGGTAAGAATGGGTGGTGACTTTTCAGGGGAAACAATGCATAAAGCAGAGCAGCAGCATCTTTAAAGTGCTCAAGGAAAGAGGTGCATGGGTAGCTCGGTTGGTTAAGCCTCTGCCTTCAGCTCAGGTCACGATCTCAGGGTCCTGGGAAATCTGCTCAGCGGGAAATCTGCTTCTTCTCCCTCTGCTTGTTGTCTTTCTGCCAAATAATATCTTTTTGACTGCACAGGGGTCAGTGCCCCTAACCCCTGCACTATTCAACACACACACACACACACACACACACACACGGCTGCTTGAAGTCCCACAACTCACTGGTGCTTAATTCATTTTTTAATAGTTTAGTTTCTTCTTTTAAAAAAGATTTTATTTATTTGACAGAGAGAGAGAGCACAAGTAGGGGGAGCAGCAGAGTGAGAGGAAGAAGCAGGCTCCCCACTGAGCAGGGAGCCTGATGCGGGGCTTGATCCCAGCACCCTGGGATCATGACCTGAGCCAAAAGCAAATGCTTAACAACTGAGCCACCCAGGCATTCCATTTGTTTAGTGTCTTCATGCCTGATCCTATTTTCTTCTACAGTAGCTAATCTGCCATTAATCTTATCCAGTGTACAGTTCATCTCAGCACATTATTTCATTTCCTGAAGTTTGATTTGGGTCTTCTATGTCTCTATTTACTTTTTGAACATATAAAATACAGTTGTAATAACTATTTTAATGCCCCCATCTACTAATTCTAAAACCTAGATCGATTCTACCTTGCTGTTTTTGATTTTTCATTATTGGTTGTATTGGTTGTATTTTTGCATGCCTGGTGATTGCTGAATGGATACAGACATTGTGAATTTTACCTTGTTGGGTGCTGAGTACTTTTGTATTCCTTTAAATATTCTTGAACTATGTTCTAGGATGCAGCTATTTTGAAACAGGACAAGCCTTCTGAGGTGGGACCAGTGTCATGTTTCTTCTAGGGCTAATTATTTCCAATACTGAACCAAGACCCCTATGAGTACTCTAAACAAAGTCCTGTGAATTATTAAGTTTTCAAGTCTCACAGCTGGTGGGAACAGACACTATTCCCAGAATTATGTGAGCATCCAACAATGTTTTCTTCAGTCTTATCAAGCAAAACCCCAGCTGTGCGTAGTTTCCTCACTTGTGCGTGCTGCTCAAGATTCACTGAATATTTGATAGGAACCCTGTGCAGATATCCAGAGTTCTTTCCTTGTTAAGCACTCTCCTTTCCAGTACTCTGTCCTAAGAACCATAACTGCTATTCATACTCCAGACTCAGCTACATCTCCTGGAGTCAGAACCTCCTGGACTACACCTGGGTTTCTCCCGTGTCCTATAGGTAGAAATTCTCTCTGGGCAATAAGGTAGGCAATCATAAGGCTCACTTTATTTGTCTCCTGGTTTTCGGGGATTAGTGTGTTTCACTGCCTGATTGGCAGCTATTAGTATGTAAACGGGGCTTACTGATTATAGGCTTCACTGTAAGATAACTGCCTGGGCCGTTTCATTGGGCCCACTGAGGTCAGCAGGTTTAGGTCTCTTCTCTTGGGCTGGATGGATTTCCCCAAGAAGATTCTTCCCATCTGTCATTTGAATAAGCCTGGCTGACAGCATTCTGGCATAGTTGAGGCACCCACCAATCAGTATGTAAATGTTCACTTTATCACCATATTTTTACTGTAATACCTCACCCTCAATAATGGGGGCCACCGCTAAGAATATCATCTTTGTTCTTTCCAGGGAATATACTTTCTAGCTTTCTGTTAGGAAGGTGGTGGGGAAGTGATGCTCAGAACAGGAGTCATGAATCTCAACATCTGTTGTACTTGCCATCGAAGATGGCCCACAACAACCCTTAACTCCCAGTAAGCATGTCCTTGTTTAGTTCTCTTCCATAACACAGTAGGACTGACCTGACCTGTGTGACCAACAGAATGTGGCAGAAGTGATGGTGTAACTTTTTTTTTTTTTTTTTTAAGATTTTTAAATTTATCTGACAGAGAGAGACACAGCGGGAGAGGGAACACAAGCGGGGAGAGTGAGAGAGGGAGAAGCAGGCTTCCTGCTGAGCAGGCAGCACGATGCAGGGCTCGATCCCAGCACCCTGGGATCACGACCTGAGTCGAAGGCAGTCACTTAGCAACTGAGCCACCCAGGCGCTCCATGATGGTGAAACTTTTGAGTTTAGATTGTATATAGATTTGCAGTTTCCACCTTGATCTCTTGGGTCACGCTAGAAGGAAAAAGCCAGGCTTCATACTGCAAGGAAACTTAAGCAGCTCTGTAGAGAGGTTCAAGATCAGAGAAACTAAAGCTTCCCACCAATTTGTGAGCCTGAGAAGGGAGCTACCTTTATTTTGGAAAGTGATCTACCAGCTCCAGGCAAAGCCTTCGGGCGAGCACAACCTCTGCTGACGTCTGGCTGGACATTATGAAAAATCCTGACACCCAGACAGTCACCCCTGAGTTTCTGACCCACAGTGAGAGATAATAATTGCTGTTTTAAGCCACTGTGTTTGGAAGTGATTTCTTAATGCAGTATTACATAACACACAGAGCATCTGACTTTCTAAAAATAAATTTTCAAGCAATCCTCTTGGTTTTACTGCCACTCTCAACTTTACTTCCAGAGATAACAGGTACTGCCAATTCTTGAGCTTCTTGGAGAATTCTAGGATATAAACTGGTTGCTACTTTCTTAAAATTCTAGCCTAGGTGTCTGATTTTTTAGATCTGCAAAGTCATTTACTACTCATCCAAAAGCTTCACAAGTTCCAAAGTTTTTTGCTGTTTTCTCTTGTTCTCCTCAACCTACTTGGACAAAGAAATTAAAAACTCTTTACTGCTTGCGTTTTTTTGCTGGAGGCAGCAACAGTAAGTATGCTCAACCTGTCTCTTTAAGATTTTTGCCAGTATAACGTGAAAAACAGTATCTCAGTATGACTTTATATTTTTCATATTCTGAGTATTCTTGAGTCATTTTTTAAAAAAGATTTTATTTATTTATTTCACATAGAGAGATCACAAGAAGGCAGAGAGGGAGGCAGAGAGTGGGGGAAGCAGGCTCCCTGCTGAGCAGAGAGCCCAATGTGGGGCTCAATTCCAGGACCCCCAGGATCATGACCTAAGCTGAAGGCAGAGGCTTTAACCCACTGACCCACCCAGGCGCCCCTTGAATCATCTTTTTATTTTGCTTTTAAGAGCTATAAGTATTTCCTTTTAGGTTAATAATTCATTTACCCACTGAACTGCTAAGGTTTTTTTCTTTTTGATTTATAAAAGCTCTCCATGTTTGAGAAATTAGCTCTCTGTAACATGAGATGTCAATATTTTTCACTGTATTCTGTTTATGGTGGTTTCTGCCACATAGTAAAGTTTTATTTTTATGTCGTTGACACAATTTTTTTTTTTTTAAATTTTAAGGTTTTGTTTTCCTTGGGTGTGGTTTTTTTTTTTTTGGCTTTTCAGTCTTGTGTCAGACTCAGAAAGGGCTTCCACATTCTGAGATCATTTTTAAAAAATTATTCCATGGTTTGTTCCAGTGCTTTAATCACTTCATTTTACATATATCTAGCTCTAATCTGGGTAAAATTTATTCCAATGTAGGTAACTGATTAAACTGCATCTTAAACTTCATCTTTAAAAAAAAAACTTTATCTTTTTCCATGCAGCTACCTACTACAAATCCATTTATAGAATTATCCAACTTTTCCTCAGTGGTCTGAAATGTTCCCTTTACCATATACTAAATTTCTTTATATTCTTGGGTCTGTTTATGGGTCTAGTAACCCGTTCTACTGATCTCTCGGTCTATCCATATACCAGTAAAAAATGCTTTATTACTGAAGTTTATCCCCTCCTGTTATTACTCTTCTCTTTCGGGAAATCATGACTAAACACAAACAATTCTGAAGGCACAAATAACTTAAGAATGATAATGTAGTTGGCTTTTTGGGACAGATTTTCAACATTCAGTATTCTAAAAATAAGAAAAATCGTAAGAACTCATGAACGAAGCAAGAAGTAGAGTTGGGTTCAACTAACTGATTAGTAGTAAGGTCCTCTTTTCCCTTAAGAAAATTATATTCTAGTTAGGAGCTTATAACCTAAAGGAGATAGAACCAGAGAATATAAGCTAATGGCATCTGAATTATATTCAAAGGTCAGTAATTTCTTTGCACTGGCTTTTATTTTTTTTAATATTTTACTTATTTATTTGACAGACAGAGATCACAAGCAGGCAGAGAGGCAGGCAGAGAGAGAGGAAGGTAAACAGGCTCCCCACTGAGCAGAGAGCCCAACCTGGGGCTCGATCCCAGGACCCTGAGACCATGACCTGAGCCGAAGGCAGAGGCTTTAACCCACTGAGCCACCCAGGTGCCCCTGCACTGGCTTTTAAAGAATAATTGCTCGTATCTAATATTCAACAAAATATTTCATATCAAAATAATTATCTTACTTGTAACAAAAGCAGCTGGAGAAGATGATCATCGCAATTATGCAGACAGCCATAGAAATGAGCACAACCAGCCACCGAATGCTGCCATCAAAAAATGGACCTGACAAGGGAAGTAAACAATGAAGTATACATATTATCTTTCTATCACATATTAAAGGGGAAAAATAATTTGTAGTGTTAAATTCTAGAAAGCTTGCTTATTGTAAAAACCAGAGAAAATATTTTATTGAAAACCATGATCACACCCTTTTTGGCTAACCTACCTATGACAACAGGGGGCAGTGTAGGTTGTAAATACTGGTTACATAAATTGGTCCGACAACATTCTATCGTCCGGCGTAGCTGGGCTTTTGGTGAATCCTAGAGGAAGAGTAATAATAAAATTAAAAATGGCTTGATATTTTAAGGTTGATAATGAGGTTTTTTTAAATATTCATAAGTATAATTTCTAATTCAGCTGAAAGAATAGGACCTCCAAATTTTATGTGTAAAAAAAGATTACTGAAAACTTAGAATCTGTACTGAAATAGTGAAGATTGTGAAATTATTTTTCCTAAAGAGAACGTATGTATGTGGATGGTGTGTTGGAACAATGAACTATAAATTACTAACAAAAGTTCATTAAGTATTTTTCACTAAAACTTTGGCTTATCTTAATATATTCCTTTTCATTTGTTTTCAGTAAAAATGTAAGTCACAGTATCTTTTCCTTAAAAAACATGGATAAGACATTTTATCATAATGATGAACTAGTAGGGTACACAGGATCTCAGAGCAGTACCAAAACTACTTAGGTGGAGGGTGTCCCAGTCTAAAGAAAAGAGACATCAGGAAGAGTGGTTGAGTCGGTAGAAGATACTACAGAGTCTGCTTCCAACAACTACACTGAGACTAATGAACCCCACATAGAAGCAAGTTGAAGCAGACGCAGTGAGGACAAAGGCAAAATATAGAAGCCATTTTTCTGAGGTTCTTAGAGTCTACCAACCAAATATGAGACGTGTCCCTAATAGGTCAATAAATGAGCACAGGAAAACACCGTAGTCATGAGAACAGACACCAACAATTATGTGTGAAGTTTGACTTGACAAGTTATTAACTCGAATGCTGATATTTCAGCACTGCCTGGGAAAACTGCCATTCTGGACCAAAATAGTAACAGAAAGGAATTACTTGTCATTACACAAGTAGCAACAATAGAAGCAGAAATTGACCATACTATTCTTAAGTATCAGATGGCCAGAAAGAGACTTCAGGAGTCCATGACTTGAGATTCTATCAGGGAAAGTGGGTCAAGAGTATTTGGAAACTTTCAAAAGCTCAAGTTTTATACTTTAACTGAATTTTTAACATTAAAACAATTTTTACTTGTAAAAAGAAAAGAGAGAGACAATTCAGAAGTTAGACAGGTGACTCTGAAATAATCCCCGCCCGAGGACACTTCCACGAAGGATGGAATGAAGAGCACTTAACTGACGATGGGTACAAGGGCTGCGAAGCTCCAAGAACAGCTGCAGGAAGGCGAACAACCAAAATGAGCTGAGCCTTGCGGAAGAGAAAACGTCAAGAAAAACCAAGAAAGGGTTTCTGTGGCACTGCTAGAGGACAGACACCAAGCAACGAATGCGCTGCTGACGAGACAGCAGGAGAGGGGCACAGATCAGCACTGTACTTGGAAGCTGCTCTCCCGGACACAGCAGCAGGTCCTCTCCAGGGCTCCTGCGCTCTGCAGGAGTGCCCGCTCCTGCTGAAGCCCGGTGAGCACACCCAGCAAAGGGAGAGAGAGGCCTGGAGGGCCAGTGCCATGGTAAGATTTTAGCAAGAACGAGTACCGGACACTGAAGAGCTAAAGGTTATACTCCTTTTTTTAAAAGAAGAAGAAAGCAGACTTGGCCAACTAGAGTTTGGAGGCAGCATGGTATTATGGAAAATGCAAGGGCTCTGGAACCAAAAAGCTTATTAAATCCTAGCTTTGCCACTTACTAACTTTGTGAATGACGAACTTCTCTCTGGGCTTCTGTTTCCTCTGTTGTAAAATGGAGGACAAAGATACCTGCCTTGTGGGGTAACTGTGAGGAGATGAGGTAGCTTACACCAAGTACCTGGCACATTAAAAGCAAACCTTAAATATTTGATAAATAAATTCTTCCTGTTCTAGTGAGTGTGCCATGATCCTACTGGGGATTCTAGAACAAGCCAAAAATGCTTATAAACTCCTAGAAGAGTCGATGTGGCTTGACCAAGAACAGCAATAGCAGCCTTAGGTCTCACCTTTCTTCGATAGTTAACCGTATGTCTGAGTGGGCAAAGATCAGATGATCAAGGTGGAGGGGGGACCTTTTCTATTCCTGCACTCCCCCACTCCTATCCTCCATCCATGCCCAATTCTGTGATCTGACCAGAGTCATGTGAGCTTAGATACTTAGATGTGAATTACAACACTGTCTGGAAATGAGGTTTGCGGTCCCAGGCCTTTGATCTGCAAATCAGGAGATGGGTGATTGTGCAAAGGGAGAAAGGAACAGAAACTGCTTGGGGAACGCTGTTCTCAGGCAGCCCAAGAGTACAATATAGGACTAGGCATGAGAAAGCAATTCCCCTAAATTATCCATGCATGTATGTGATCCTTGTGTAACAGTCTATGTGTACTTAAGGATGCACATAACCAGCTTAACAACTGCTCAGTTACATTATCAATATTGTAAAAGCTAACATTTATTAAGCCCTCTGTGCTAAACTCTTTACATATATGTTATCTCATTTGATCCTTACAACTCCCTTAGAAGAAAACAACTTGAAAAAAGAAAAGCTTCTTGCTCCCAAACTCTGCAGCTAGCAAGAAGCAGCACACAGATTTGAATACAGACTGTGAAGTTTAACAACTAACTTCTATTAGTGAGTTCAATTTATGATACACCTAGTTTAGGGGGCTTGCAGGATGCTGGTTATTACTGCTGAGCTCCGTGCTCTAACCACAGTTCTTTCTTCCATATTTTCAGTGATTAAAAAAGGTACAGAGTTCATGGTTGATAAAACATGCAAATGGCATAAAACTGGAAGAAATAATCAAATTAGCATCCCCCCCAAAATCCTTACAAATTACAGCAAAGGACTAATTCTAACATGATAAGATGTAACATAGACAAGTATGTAACAACTGTTTAACAAAACTCATTCCATTCCCATCTTCCTATTTGTGTCAAGAAACCAAAAGAACCAACAAAGAATGGAAGAGATGTTGGTTCAGCAGTAGCGTGAGTGAATGATGGGGATTTCAGCTGATGGGAAGCTCCACAGGTTTCAAGAGTGTGGTATGACAATCTGCCATCTAACATGAGATTTGGCTGTATTTAGAAAAAGAGAAAGGAGCTATTTATCCCCCCACCCCCCAGGACAAACCACACTTGATTCTGCATACAGAACTCGCATTTTCACCAGGCAAAGATGAGAGGGTATGGGGAGGAAGGCAGGACCACACAGAAAACTTCCTTCACACAGTAAAGGGCTATCTTATTAAAGAGGCTTTAGATTTGTCCTCTGTGGTCCAAAGGGGTAGGAAGAGATTTATAGTCATTAGAAGGAAGAGCTTTCTAAAGATCAGGTCAGGTTGTTCGTACAGACGAAATAGGTGGTCTTGGGAGGCAAGGACCCATTCATTACTAGAGGTGTTGCACTAGAAAACAGACGGGATGCAATACGTGTGTGTGGGGGAGGGATCCCGAACTTTAGCAGAGGTTGGACCATATAACCTTTAAAGTTTCTATCAATCCTGAGAATTTCTTAATGATGGAAATAACTTCCTAAAATAGTCAAACCTTAAATTTGTCACAAACGGTTCCATCTGAAACTGTCTTTCAGAAACACTGAAGGACTGCTGGGGTAAAATTACTGTACAGGATTTTGAAGAGATTAGATTTATACCCGACAGCCATCAGGATGTTCATAAACTCTTTCTTACCAGCCCTCTAATGCCTTTGCTGCTGCTGTTAAAATAACTCCACTGAGATTTCCTTACAAGGACTTGTCTCAGTGATATAAAGGTTACTGCCCATTACCCTAAAGTCTTTCCAGTCAGTTTTATAATCCATGGGTGATACTGTGACAATATTTTTTGCAGTCATGACAATCTGCAAACAGGAGGATTTAAACCTTTTTTTAAAAAGTAAAATAATCTGAAAAAAAAATCTGGAACTTCAATTAACACAAACACAATCTTACTATTTGAAGCAAGAGCTAAGCTTCCTCCAATATATTTGATTTACAAGAAGATACAGTGATGAACAGACCAGGCACACTCCTCCTGGAGAGATGAATACTGTTCATGTGGTCCCTCCCTTCCTTATTTCAGAGGCCCCAATGGAGATCCTTACCTTGCACTGAAAGTCAGATCCTTCATATTTCATACATCCTGAAGCTAATGTGGTTTCTCCCTGGTCATCTTCTTCTATGATGGCAAAGCAGTGCCCATTAGTTCTAAAAGAAAAGACCCCCCCACACAAAAAAATAAATAAATAACGTTACATCAGAAAGTACCAATTAATTCTCAATTTGAATGTGACTGGATACTGATGGCCTGTAGTTCCTGTTTTTTTGAACTAGAACTACATTCGTGTTATTTATTGGCAAAACTCTATGGGTTTTCAGGCAAATAAAAGAGGTCACATCTGAACTAAAACCTAATGGTCCAAGGGGAAAAAGATTTCTTTTAATCTTTCCTCTAAATATGACTATGTAACTTCTCTTTGCTAATCACAGTTACATGATCACAGAAAGCTGATTTATAAAATTTTACAAAGTAAAGAATCTTAATGTTTTAAAAATATGGGTAAAAATGGCTGCCTTTTTAGGGCACCTAGGTGGCTCAATCGACTGAGTGTCTGACTCCTGGTTTCCGCTCAGGCTCAGGTCAAGATCTCAGAGTTGAGGGATCAGGCCCTGTGAGCAAAACTCCATGTTCAGTGGGGACTCTGCTTGCTCTCTCTCTCTCTTTCTCCCTCTGCTTTGCCCCTCTCCAAACTCGTACACGCTTGCTTTCTCGCTTTCAAGTAAATAAACCTTTTTTAAAAAATGACTTCCTCTTGGGGTGCCTGGGTGGCTCAGTGGGTTAAAGCCTCTGCCTTTAGCTCGGGTCGTGGTCTCGGGGTCCTGGGATAGAGCCCCACATTGGGCTCTCTGCTCAGCAGGGTGCCTGCTTCCTCCTCTCTCTCTGCCTGCCTCTCTGACTACTTGTGATCTCGATCAAATAAATAAATAAAAATCTTAAAAAGAAAAAAAAACACTTCCTCTTTTTATCCATAAAATTTTCAGTATTCACATACAATAGACAATAAATAAAAACAACTTTTCTATGAAACACAAAACCAGACTAAATGACAAAGAAAAATATATTTGGGAATAACAGACTGACTAAGATCGTGAGAGGTGTGTTTTACCAAATGTGATAAGAAAAAAGGGATAACTTCTGAAGAGCTTCAAGAAATGTACATATATATGTATTTAACAAAATGTTATCATTTTAGTATTAGTATGTTGGAGTTTATCCCTAATATATTCATTTAGACCTTAAGGGGTAGGAAGACACTTGTGAAAGTTTTTGTGTGTGGGACGCCTGGGTGGCTCAGTCAGTGTGTCTGACTTGGATTTTGGCCCAGGTCATGGTCTCAGGATTGTGGGATTGAGACCCATAGCAGGCTCCATGCTCAGCTGGGAGTCTGCTTTAGATTTTCTCTCTCTCTCTCTCTCGCAAATAAATCAATAAATAAAATCTTTTTTAAAAAGTTTTTGGGTGTTCTTATTATTCACATCAGTAAGTATATTATTTCTACTTAAAAGATTCTTACAGAATTATTACTTTTTTGTAGGGAAAAAATGCTAAGTATGGGGCAAAAGTCTGTTAAAATTAATGATTCAGTTCTATTCTGGATTACTAAACCACTAACAGCCCACACATATCAGGCACGTACTACAGACAAGAAGTTTGGCAAGAAATTACTTGGTGCCACAGTGGGGAACACACCCCTGTGACAGATCATCCAAGCTGTCACGATAAATTGAAGCACCACCAGAGGACAAAGCAACAAATCTAAGACATGGTGAGCTATTCATAAAATTTCAGTATTTTACATGTATACTTTTTTGCTTTATATCTGGTGACATTCAAAGAGTATCCAATCATTAGGAAAGCACAAAGTAGGATGTTATTACCTTCATAAAAGGGACACAATTAATTAATTGATGAGTGTGTCATTCAGGGAATTTCTTTGGCTAATAAGTCAATTCTTTGATGTCCCCCAACAATAAGGAATAGAATTATATGCTCATTTACAAATGTGTTGCAAAGTGAACATAAAATTAAGTAGGAAAATTAAAACTGTCATATAAATCAGGCTTGGATTGGGAGTTCACTTATAAGAAAGTAACATAAAATTAATTAAATATCACAATATCAACCCCTATCTTTTGGTAAAATATTGCAGCCAATTCAGAATTATAAGATTGGGGTGAATTGCTTTTTTAGTAATCTCTAAATTTTCTATAATAAGTATCAATAAACTTTATGATAAAAAGATTATTAAATAAGCTCAAAATGTTAGATGAATACCAAATTCCTTTTATCTCCTTTAAAAGGGATATTACAATAAGAAAAGAACCATCAATCATGTAATAGTACTAAATGTTCCCATATGCAGAACAAGAAGCTTTTTGGCTCTTTGGAAAGATACCACATAAAATTAAGGGGGAAAAAAAATTAAACAATGTGAACAATTCCTAAAATAGCATCAAATGCACTCCTATTCTCATAACTTCAAGAAGGGCTGCATAAAATACTTACATGCATGTGTTATTAATAGCATCATCTGGGCAGTGTCCTGAGCAATAGCACTTTAAAAAAGGCAAAGTATCCTCTGGTGCTAAGGTTACTCCATTTTCTGATTTTTTCTGGTCAGAGTCTGATTTCATCCCAGTACCGTGGAGCATACTGTCTAGATTCTGCCCTGTATTCAAATATGAAATTTGTGAATAAACCATTTCTGAAAAGCTAATTCTTTCATTTCAATTTCCAATGAGAAGTTTCTAGGTTTTCTTATTATAGTATGGCAGCTACTGTGTTTAATTAAAAATACATTTCATTCATACATTTAATATTTGTTAATAACCTACTGTGCACAGAAAAACCATCCCAGGTTTTGTGAGACATACAGAGAGGACTGTGTCACAAATATTGCACAGTGGAAGAAAAACAATGTGGCAAAGGTAGAATATTGTCATGACTTGTAAGAAAGGTGCAAAATGGGAAGCGATTTCAAGAAGTCTGAGATTGTTTCCAATCATTAAAAAATATATATGAATTATGGTTCTTAAATTCCTTGGCTCAAGAACTGGGACTAGCTTAAAAAAAAAAAAAAAGTCATTTATTTGTGTCTCTAGGTGGAAGTGGAGTTACTAAGCATTTCGTTTTGGACATTACTTGCTTAAGTAAGGGAATTGTGAGAGCAAGGAGACTAATCATATTATCTGGTGCCTTTTATCTCAAGGTCATTGGTTCAAATCCAGCCTATGCTGCCAGAAACTGAAGGTTACTGTAGGGCAGTAGTTAGCTTATGAAAATAGAACTGTGTTCTTGCATTAGAGTCAAGTAGCCTCAAATGACAGATACTGTCATATTTGGTACTGAATCTTCCAGGCTGAAAGCAGAACAGAACTAAAATGTTTCAGTAATTTTTTCTTCCGTCTGAATCAACTAAAATTGGCTAGCCTACTCCTGTAGGGCTGACCTCCAGGGAATAAAACGTAGAGCCAAACAGGTATAAAATACTAAGAGAACTGTGTATAAACAACACTTCATTATAAAAGTTAGATAAGTGGCTCAAGCATAATGTGGACTTGACTTTAAATTTAGCCGTACGGGCAAAATGAACTACTGAAAAGAAAAAGTAACACACAAACACATACTCATAACAGGAAAAGAATGTCCTGCTATATTTTTTTTTTCTTAGTGACTCCATGCTTTGAATTTTAATAATCTTCATTTAACCCTTTAAATTGATAAAAAGCTTAAAGACTTCATTTACGTTAGGAACATCAACTGTAAAAAGTAACAAAATAGCATGGTGGGCAAGAACAGAAGAAATCCACTAGGCTAAAAATGAGGAGACCTGTACTGTGGTCTACTATGGTCCTATGATGGTCTCACCACAGTTTAACTGACTGGATAATCATGGACCAGCCATGTCACTTCTCCAGACCTCATTTACTTATTAGTAAGACCACAGAACTAGAGGCCATCTGAATTCTCCTCACCAGCTTTAAAATCTACTACAATAACAGAAGGAAGCATTAATCTAAGCATGGAGAACAAATGGTAAATAATATACTACATGCAATTAATTTTCAAAAATCTAGTGAAACACAGAAAAAGTGGTATAGTGTGGTAGAAATGACATGGAAGTAACAGTGTGAAGGTAAGGGTTCAACTCCCAAATATATCCTAGGTGTTATTCTCTGAAGCTCTTCTATCTCTAAAAAATGGTGATAATAATTCCTGCTCAATTCAACTCAAGATTATATAGAGACATGAATGCATAATAAAGGGCTTAATTATATATAAAAAGGGTATAAATGAAGAAATTATTTAATAACAAAGAGCATACTAAAAGATCACCACTACCTAGAATATTCAAAGTTATAGCATGGTTAACACATATAATTTCCCAAAACACTATCAGAATTTAGGAAATTAAAAACCCTAATTATAATAATTTGCACCTGGGGTTTATATTACCTCAAATATTTATTTAACAAAATACTGATTAGAGGCCAGCTATGTGCAAGCAAGTTACTGAATGCTGGAAACTGATCTGGTCCTTGAGAAACAGGGAAGGGCAATAAGACATAAACAAACACACTGTGAAAAGTGATATAATACAAAGGTAAACAAAGGAAGGCGCCTGGAACACAAACTCCGCCTAGGTGTCAAAAGCAATGAAAACTAAGCTGTATCTTAAAGTTGTAAGATTTTCCTAAATAGAGGCACCGATGCAGAGAAAAATAACAAAGCAACAGTCTCTCCGCACTATCTCCCTAGGTGACAGCACCCATCCCAAGGTTTAAACAAATCTCTTTGTTGATGGCTCCTAAGATTTACCCCTCCATCCTTAAACTGCTTAAGTAATCTCAAAATTAACTTGTCCAAAATGGAACTCACTGACGTATCTCTCCTCAAACCCATCTCCCAAGTCTTTTGGCCCAACTTCCAAAATAGATCTCAAGTTTTTCCAGTTTTTTCCAACTTCACTGCTATTACCTGGAATAGCCCTGCCACTTCTGATAGGAATCTCCATGCTGACCTCCCAACTTCTGTTCTTGGGCCCTGCCATTCATTTCCCACACAGGGGCCAGAGTTAGCTTATAAACATAAATCTGATCCTGTCATGTCCCCCTGCTTAAAACCAATTAATGACTCCATATGCACTCAGAATAAACTCCAACCTTCTTCACCACACCCACTGCCAGCAGATTTTGGACCCTGTGTACCTCTCCAACATCAACTCACAGCACCTACCCTCCATCATGTGTAGGCATGCTAGCTTTGTTAGTTCCTACAATATGCCAATCTCTTTCTACTCACTAGTCCTGTGTTTGTTTGTTTATTTATTTATCTATTTATTATTTTTAAAGATTTTATTTATTTATTTGACAGAGAGATCACAAGTAGGCAGAGAGGCAGGCAGAGAGGGGGGGTGGGAAGCAGGCTCCCCACTGAGCAGAGAGCCCGATGCGGGGCTCCATCCCAGGACCCAGAGATCATGACCCGAGCCGAAGGCAGTGGCTTAATCCACTGAGCCACTCGGGCGCCCCTAGTCCTGTATTTACAAAGCATAAAATTATGAGGTCTGGATGGGCTGAAGTTATAGGTTGTATTTCAAAACAAATACATGCAAAAAAATATTTAAGGTTTACATGTTCAAGTGTAACAACTGAGAAAAAACTAAATATATATAAATATGGAGATGAATGGCTAAAAGAGACAAGTGACCATAAATAGACATGTTTATACCACTTTGTCATTAATGGCAATTTTTGGCATCAATGATTTTACCATTTTTTTCCTGACTAAATAATTTTTCTTACTTTCCCAGTAATCTAGGGGCTTCCTTTGTACAAAGCAGAGAAAGTCCTCCCCCGTCCTTAAGTCACAATGTCTAGAATAGGAATCAGAAGGCAAACGGTTGGAGAGCAGGAGAGACCAATGGGACATCAATGAGACATCAATGGGACATCAGTAACAATTCTCCTTAACCTATGTGCTATGGAGCAGTGATTACTGAAGGTGGCTTCCAAGCTGTCCTAAATGGGAGTTTATATAGGACTTATCCAATTTCTTCTTCATTACTAAATACTAGGTGTGTTGGGCACTGACAATTTCTCTTTGCTACTCACTGCTAGACCATGAAGACATCCATGTGAACCTGGTGGACAAGGTTACATACTACCCAAAAGTCCTGAATGAGTGGCCGAGTGCATTAAGTCAATAAACCTCTGGGTTATACGTACATATATACATTTGAGGAGGAACTGAATGTTTCCAACAACATGGGCACTTTCAGTATATGCATGCAAGAAGGGTATATATGAGGTAAGGATGTATGATGTTAGGTGGACAGATGTGATACCCTGCAACAGATGCTGTTAGGTGTTCTTTCCCCCTTTACCTTGCTAGCAACACACACACACACACACACACACACACACACACACACACCCTTTTTTAAGCATTTGCTCACTCCTCCATGTGATTCAGGGAAGCACAGCCCTACCCTCAGTAGAGACAACTGTTTTGTCCAATCCAACAATTTTAGTTCCATTCCCCTTACTACCACTTAACACAAGAGGATAAATTAATTCTGCCAATAAAGTGACAAGGAAGTCTGCTAGAAGAGGAAGGGGGAGGAAGAGGAGAGGTGCCTGCAGAAAGAGTTCTTTACCATTTAGAAAGAGACATGAGAGACATGCATTTGTCTTCTACCGAATGCTGCCAACTCAAAGCTGCCATATCTACATGGGATCCCTGGCCCCACAGCAGCCACACTGTGGCCATAAAGTGAGTTAACCTAGGGCTAAATTAATAGATGGAGGAGAACAAAGTTGAAAAAGAGAAAAAACTTGATGAGCCAAGGAATGGACTTACTGAAGTCCCCCTATCTTCAGACTTCTTGGTTTGGAATACAACATTTTCCTTATTGTTTAAGAGATTTTGAATTGGGGTTTTTTATTGTTGTTGTTGTTGTTGTTGTTGTTGTTATTTATAGTTGAAAACACCTTAACTGACTGAAGAGAAAGAATCTGTTCCAGACTCTTTAAGTTGACCAAAGGCAACCAATCTTCCTGTCAAACTCTGATTCTGTCTGGTGGGACATGTGTCCTGCCATAGGTAATGAACTTACATTAATCTAAGCTGACTATCACAGTTCCGTCTCCCAGTTTTTCAATAGCCCTAGCAACTGTTTCAGTTTATCCAACAAAACATGATAAAATCTGCCGGCATAAAGTTGGTTTCTGGGGACATTTTGCTTTCCTGAAATAACATCCAGCTGAAGTCAGTGCTGACCCTTTCCTCATTTTTCCTTCCTCCAATGTAGATAACAGCAGTCATTTTGTAACCATTAGGGAAAAGTCAAGAAAACTATAGATGTCAACCCTGACACCACTCAACTACTGAATGAGCAAACAGCGACTATCTACCATCTACATCAAAAAATAAATCTATTTGTTTAAGTCACTGTTTGTTAGGCAGTTTCTTAAAGCTAAAATCCATTCCTAAAACTTGTGACCAAGCCAAAAACAAGAACTAAATAGCAATTAATGTTGACATTGGGTAACTCATTCTTTGTTCCAACCATCTCAATGTAAAGGACTTAAATCTTTATCAAAACATCTAATGCTCCAAAAATTCCCATTTACATCTAGGATACATGTTATTGTTTTTATTTTACAACAAGGATACCAATATATGGAGAAGTTTACTTTCTCAAGACACAAATGAAGCTAAAGTTGAAGATAAAGTCAAGTTATTTCCACTAATATCACTCTCTGGTCCTTAGTAATCTCTAAGAAATAACATTTTCTTCTATACTGGTTTTTCTTTTCTTTAAGACTATTTTTATTTTATTTAAAGCAACTCTAAAACTAATCTTTTTGAAAGGAAATGTAACATATTTGGCTATTCATCACAGAAACGTAATTCTTATTAAGATTTTTCACTTGCACCCGATAACTAATTACCAATTCATTTCATCTAATAAAAGTTTAATTATAGTACAGTTTGAATCAGGGTAGGGAAAGAATTTTGAATTATATTGCCTTCTGTGATCTACACAGATTTTTAAAAAAATTTAACATCAAATACTGATTACCTGGGAGTGAGACAGCAAATATGCTACTATTGATTTAACTCATCTTCAAAACTATGACAGCTTTGGCTGATGCTGCTCAACAAGATATATAACAAGAGCTGTTAAATAAAGGTATTTTATTAGATAATTTGGTATTTCACCAAAAGTGGCTTTTAGAAGAGGGCTTTCTGTATTCTGAGCAAGAAAATACTAAAGGTATTAATTACACCTAAAATAAAATATGAAGCTACAAATTTTATCTTTAAAATGAAAATGTCATGGGCACCTGGGGTGGCTCAATCGGTTAGGTGTCTGACTTTTGGTTTCAGCTCAGGTTATGATTTCAGGGTTAGGAGACTGAGCCCCAAATTGGGCTTCATGTTCAGCCCATGAACATGGGCTGTTCAGGGAGTCTGCTTGGGATTCTCTCTCTCTCTCTCTGCCTCTTCCCCGATTAGTGCGCACACTCTTTCTCTAAAATAAATAAATACTTTTAAAAAAGGATTTTATTTACTTATTTGAGAGAAAGAGAGAGAACATGAGCAGGGGGAGAGGCAGAGGGTGAAGCAGACTTCCTGCTGAGCAGACAGCCCGATGTGGGGCTCGATTCCAGGACCCCAGGATCACAACCCAAGCTGAAAGCAGTGCTTAATCAACTGAGCCACCTAGGTACCCCTACATAATTTTTTTAAATAAAACTGTCAAAATATTTGTGCTGTTAATTCTATTTTTTACTTGTAGATATTAATCTTTATTACTGTTAATGAAACATTATGAAAGAACAATCTGTGATGACATAAACATAAGAGGATGAAGAGATCCAATAACTTTAATCTAAACTTAAGGGAATGAAGAGACCCAATAACTTTAATCTAAAAACCTTTTGCAAAATAGTACTATCTCTTCAGTTTGAAATAATGTCCTAACTAAACCATCTGGGAAAAAGCCCATGTGCAAATATAGCCCATCTGATCCTCAGAGTCATCACAATAATTTCCTGTTCGGGAGTTCCAAGCTGTGAACACAAAATTACAATGTTGTTCATAAATAAAACTTTGAGTATTCTATGAAGAAATTTTAGTATTTAGCACATACACAAATGCAACTTACCTTTCTAAAGTTTTTTAATGAAAACAAAAAAAACTTAGTTTTAAAATTCCTTTCTCCTTTAAAACACATTACAGAATAAATATAAATAATTAAAAAATCAAAGTCTTGAGTACCTGTTACCCTGTGTCTTAGCCTTAACTAGCGACAGATACTTCATTTTATACTTTATCTCATTTAATCCTCACAAGACTTAATGTTGCATATCATAATATCTATGTTATGGATAAGAACAGATTCAGAGAGGCTGATTTTAACAAATACTTGACAATGGTTCTACCACAGTCAAGTTCAAAATTATTTGGCATGTACTTATTCTTTGCCTTTTTACTTAAAAGCTATGCTGGCAATACTGAGCCTAACTGTTCAAAAAGGGACATTAGTAGAAGGAGCAGTTTCAAAAATGAGTGTTTTAAACATAGAAATAAATTACTGAAAAAGATAAGATTACTTAAATGAACAATGATTTACCTTGAACATAATAAGAAATGATGAACAGATAGGCTCCCAATAATTTGATGTAAATATACAGCTGAGTCATTGTTCAATTTTAATGTTTCCTATATACTGTCACCTCTAATAACTGGTGCTGTTATGTCACTATTTAAATGACTTTTATCCAAATGATTTTCTTGCACAAGGTCTCAATTACTTGACAATGACTTCAACTTCCACTGCTTTCTCTTGATTCCTGAAAGATAAAAATACAAAAAAGATAATGAATATAACTGAATTCTGGAAAGTTTTCAAAACTAAGAGAGAAAAGCAAATGCTTAAACATACTTTTAAATAATGAAATACATTTTGGGGCTGGAGAGATGGAGAGAGAATTGGGAGAGGGGAAAAGGGAGAGAGAATCTTAAACAGGCTCCGCGTCTGGCATGGAGCTAAACATGGGGCTCAATCTCCTAACTCTGGGATCATGACCCAAGCTGGACTTGGAAGCTTAACCAACTGAGCCACTCAGAAATGAAATACATTTTTAAGGAATAAAGCTATCTTTATTTCCAACAACAAAAAGGCACTGTAATTCAAAAGCTTAAATAATTCAGTAAATAGGTTGCCACCTCTCCTGATCTCAGAGTAATCATATGTAAAACAAGTACACTAAATAACCCCGATAGTCTTTTCTGGCTGCTCTAATTATTTTATTAGTAACAATTTCTAAATATATTAAGAATAAAGCAAGAAAAAATGAATTTCAAATACGAAGCTATTCATCAATAATCTTTCAAATCCTAATCGATGTGATAAAAACACATCAATCTTTGCAATAAATAATTTATTCCATAGAAGAGAAAGGCTACCTAGATAATCACACATACTTAAATATGCAGTGTGCTTCATCATTAAGGCAACAGAAATATATCTTAAAATTATTTTCCTATGCGGAGAAAGGGGAACCCTCCTACACTGTTGGTGGGAATGCAAGCTGGTGCAACCACTCTGGAAAACAGCATGGAGGCTCCTCAAAATGTTGAAAATAGAACTGCCCCATGACCCAGCAATTGCACTACTGGGTATTTACCCTAAAGATACAAACGTAGTGATCCAAAGGGGCATGTGCACCCAAATGTTTATAGCAGCAATGTCCACAATAGCCAAACTATGGAAAGAACCTAGATGTCCATCAACAGATGAATGGATCAAGAAGATGTGGTATATATACACAGTGGAATACTATGCAGCCATCAAAAGAAATGAAATCTTGCCATTTGCAACAACATGGATGGAACTAGAGCGTATCATGCTGAGCGAAATAAGTCAAGCAGAGAAAGACAACTATCATATGATCTCCCTGATATGAGGAAGTGGTGATGCAACATGGGGGCTTAAGTGGGTAGGAGAAGAATCAATGAAACAAGATGGGATTGGGAGGGAGACAAACCATAAGTGACTCTTAATCTCACAAAACAAACTGAGGGTTGCTGGGGGGAGGGGGGTTGGGAGAAGGCGGGTGGGGTTACGGACATTGGGGAGGGTATGTGCTTTGGTGAATGCTGTGAAGTGTGTAAACCTGGCGATTCACAGACCTGTACCCCTGGGGATAAAAATATATGTTTATTAAAAAAATTTTTTAAAAATTATTTTCGTAAAATATTGCAAATCTGACTTCATTATATAAAATTGAGCTTTTACTATGGATGGTGTGAAACATAATCTCCCAGGTTAAGATCTGGCAACTATAAAATAGTTGAAATAGGTAACAAAAAACCCTCACTAGTTTGTATATAGATGAATATAATTCTATTTTTCTGGTTCAAACAATTGATTTTATTGATTTCAGCCTAAACTATTCCTGAATGAAAAAGATTTTATTTATTCTTGACACAATTACCTCAGCATGATTTCTGCCACAAACAACCTGAGCTTTCTATTTTATCGACCTAAGAATTTTTTACCTTACTTAGCTCTTCAAAGGCACAGTATTGAGGAAATACAGTTTATAGAGTGTCCTTTATATTGTACATTTTAATATGGCTGACTTCTAAAATCTCTACAATTTCTCACTTCTCTACTATAAAATTAAATTGGTTCCCATCTACATAATGCTGAGAGATTTAAGACGTAAAATCTAAAATAATTACAGAAAACATCTATAATGTGACTTAATAGCATTTCCTGGGAAAACTCCCTTCTTGAAATTACACAACTGTGATTCTAGGGATACTTGTTCCAGGTTTCAAACTCAAAAGCAGTTTGCAGTACAATTTCAACCCTGCTCTCCTGTCACATTTCTATTTGCTTATTAAGTATCTCTACTAGAATTACACATCACTCATCTAAATCAAAAGTATTAACTTTCCTTCTGAACCCTCTAGGCCTGCTTCCGTCTGCATTTACTATCACAGAGGAAGGTGATGCCATCTCTTTGGTCACCCATGGCAAAAACCCTGGCATCATTTCTGCCTCTTATTAGCTACCCACTCCCCACCCTGCTCCATACTTCCATTCACTTTCACTCACCAAGAGCCCTTTCTGAGTACATATGACACATCAGTGCAAGATGCTAGATTACAAATATAAGTGTGACAGTCCCCGCTTCAAGTAGCTCATGGTCATGGGCAGGAGACTGATTGCTCTGACTGGTTCCCTCTTCCAGACTCATTGTTTCCTTATTGATTTATTTAAAGCTGATATGTGGTCTAGTATCACTAGCAGGACAACCAAGCCATCCTGCAGAGCAGCTGAGACTCTAAGCACCTGCCACAGTCATAGTCCCTTTCACAGGAAGGGGATTATATGTGATTCTTCCCCATAAACATCTGTGACTGCTATGCTGGGCACAAGTTCAAATCCTGATCTGCCTGAAATAAGTAACCTGACCTCTCTGGATGATTTCCTCATCTGTAAAACTGAAATTACATTATTAACTCATCATTATTTTAAGAATTAAATGAGGTAATAGCTAATACATATTCACCTCTAATTATGTACCAGCACCATTATAAATGCTTTGAATATAATATTTATTTATCAGATCTTCACAACCACCTTATGAGGGAGGTGAGATTATTATTTTAATTTTACAGAGGAGGAAACTGAGGCAAGCACAATTTAAGGCATTTACTGGTAAGCAGCAGGGCTCTAATTCTACTCAAGAAGCTCAGAGTCCAGAGTCCATGTGTTAACTGCTAACCCAGACTGCCTTGCTGTATATTGTATGTAGGTCATACAGTGTAAATTACGTATCATAAAGTAGGAGAGCCTGGTATAGAATAGGTGCTCAATAAAGTTTCCTCCCCTCATACATGTTTATAACATGTCACAGGAAGTAACAGGTGTGATCTATAACAATCTGTCTTCAGGGCGCCTGGGTGGCTCAGTGGGTTAAGCCGCTGCCTTCGGCTCAGGTCATGATCTCAGGGTCCTGGGATCGAGGCCCACATCGGGCTCTCTGCTCAGTGGGGAGCCTGCTTCCTCCTCTCTCTCTGCCTGCCTCTCTGCCTGCTTGTGATCTCTCTCTGTCAAATAAATAAATAAAAATCTTAAAAAAAAAAAAAAGAATTAAAAAAAAAAAAAAACAATCTGTCTTCAAGAAAATCTGATAGCCGAAAAAAACAGCTATCAGCCAAAAGAAGGCTAAAGGTAAAAATGGCTTCAATTGCCTCATTTGCAGTCTAACAATGGAAAAGCCTTAATCTTTAAAAGAAAAATGTTAGGTTTTAGCGGACTACCAGCTCCATATGCATCACTGCTTATGACAACTGCTAAGACACGAAGGCAGCCTTATCAAGCTGGGATAGAGGCACACTGCTATAATCAAAGAGGGTCACCACCTTCTTCATTCCACCTGGTCCCGCCTCTTCAACACTTCAGAGAGGAATGACAGGAATGCAAAGAACAGGGAAATGACTACAATTGAGATTACAACTCAAAGATCGTGGGCCTTTGCTCACAGAGTATCAAAAGAACAAAGTGTGAATGCACCTCTGTCAAGGACATAACAGACATGACGATAAGGAGTGATTCATTAGATTCCTTCTAACACTGAAGTCCTGCGGGAACAGTATTCTTGCACTGACAATTTATTTCCTAAATATTTATTAAGTACCTATTATATACATGATTCTGTACTAGACACTGAGAATATACTGATGAGAGCAAAACGGGCCCAGCCCTCACAGAGCTCACAGTCACTAAAATAGACAATTAAGATAGTCCGACACTGAACAAGACAGCACAAATCATATGTAATCATAACTTGTGCTAAGTGTAAGGAAAGAAAAGTGCCAGGTCCAAGAGAGGCATGGGGTGGTGACCTAATCTCATCTGGAAAGACTAAGGGAAGCCATGCTAAAAAGCGACATTTAAGTTGACATCTGAAGAATTAGAGTTAGCCAGGTAAAGAAACAGGGGTGAGTTCTAGGCATAAGGAACAGCCTATACAAGGATCTTGAGGCAGGAAAGAACAATGAAGAACAGTATTTCTGGAATGGTGAGAATAAGGGGTAGTTGGTGGGATGTGGGTTTGAAGAAATAGGAAAAACAAGGACAAGATCAGGCAAGAGTGTATGAAGAGTATGGGATTTAAGTCTAAGTGGGATGGGAAAGCAATTATCTGGTGTCTATATAATGGACTGAAGGGGAAAAAAGCCGAAGCAAACAGACCAGTGAGAAAGACAGTATAGTAGTTTAGGAGAGGGACAATGGTGGTTAAGATTTGGGTAGTGGTGGTATAATGGACGGGTTCAACGTATATTTCATAACCAGATTTAATAGGACTTCGTATTGCATTAGATATGGGGATGACGAAGAGTGAATGTCAAAGAAGATCTCTACATTTCTGGCATAAGCAATCAATGAAATAAGGACAAGCAGATTTTGAAAGGAGCGAGGAGAAGAGATCAAGGGTTCAATTTTAGACATTTGAGATTACCCAAAGGGAATGTCTAATGGGCATGAAGCTTAAAGGACACTTTAGGTACTAAAGATACCAATCTATTACATCAACAGTATAGAGTATTTGAAGCTATGGCTTTGTATGAGATGGCCTTCTAAGAATGAAAAGAAAAGAGGACCCCAAAACACCAACATTCATTTAAAAATGGGATTAATAAAAGCATTAACACCACATATCTTTATTTGGCATTCACTAATAAAATAAATTCATGGTCTAGATCCGACCATGTGCAGTATTAATATAGCGTATATTAGCACAGTTGGAATATAAACCACTATTCACAAGTGATACTTCTTCACAGGTTAAAAAAAACAACAATCTACCAAAAGAGCACTGTGGTAATCTAAAACATGTGCACGAGTGCTGTGACAGTACCTTCAACAGGAGGAGCCTACTTCCCGGCCTAGAACTCCCACTGGTTTTAATGAGTCACTTCTAACAAATAAAATGAGATGGAGACCACAGAGTGAGACGTGAGAGACTAGATCATAAAAGGCAATTCTGATTCCACCTTGTTCTTTCTTAAGAAATCCACTTTGAGAGAAGCTAGCCACCATGTCATCAGGACACTCAAGCAGGCCTTACCCCTAGGGCCATGTGGCGGGGAGCCGAGGCCTCCCACCAACAGCATGGGAGTGAGCCAGCGTGCACAGGGATACTGCAGCCCTCAGGAGGCTTTCAGGTGACTGCATCTTCACCAGCACAATTCACAAGACTCTACCCCAGACCCATCCAGGTAAGCCTCTGGTGGATTCCAGACCGTCAGAAAATGTGGGAGATCATAAATGCTTGTTTTAAGCTGTTAGGTTTTGGGGTAATTTGTTGAGTGGCAACAGAAAACATTCACTACTATATAATATAGTCATTATAAGAAATCTGCTAAAATAATAAAAAGCCTAATCACCGTAAGTTATTGCACAGGCAACTAAAAAACAGAAGTCTGGAAAGCATAGTCAATTCAGAGCGTAATAGCAGAAGTATAAGACAGTCACAATGCCCAAGGAACTAACTGGTAAATATAAGTAACACCTTTCTTTCAAAGGAGTAACCAAAAGTATGCTCTTTCCTTTAAAATTATCTCAACAAATAAGGTTCATTCTTGTGGGAAGAAAACCATCGCTAGTTCTACTTTCTATACTGTTAAATACATGCCCTTTAAGGTATGAGTTCCAGAAAGATGATGTCAATTTTATGTTCGAGGTAGAGGTACTTCTCATATAATATCCTGGCAAATTTAAGAGAGTGAATTCTGATGTCAGTCTACTGGTTTCAAGTATCAGCTCCAGGATTTATTGCGATGTAATTTTGGAGAAGTTATTTGAGCTAAGTCTCAGTCTCCTTAGCCACACAATGGGAATGATACTACTAACCCAAATGAGTTAGCATCGTGCTTCTCAGTATTAACCATTTGTTGTTATGGTTGTGATTACCATTATTAATAATATAAATACTGATGACTTTCCCTTTATTTGCCCCATCATATTAACTGTTTCTGTGATCATGACATAGCAAAACTGTAGCGATATTTTTGCAATCATTCCTGAAACAGAGTATTTTATAATTCTAACATCTGAAAATAACAGATTTTAAATTCCTAGAATAACACATTGGAATTTTTATATTAAATTTAAAATATCTAATCTTGGAAAGCTAAGGATATAAAAAAACGCAGACATCTGAAATTGCTACGTGATCAAAATTTCAAAATGATGCTGGTGTTTAAAAGTTATTTTAAAATATTTATTTCAAATAGGCATTGAAATACACTTTCCATTACTACATACATAGATTGCTGTTCCTTTTCAGGAAAATAATCTATGGCAAATTATTCAATAAATTATAAATAATTTCTTTTTAAATAAAAAATTACAAAGCTCGGTAAACAGAAGTAAGGCTGAACCAATAGTTCAGTCAGAATAAAAAACAGGAAAAGGCTGAAGTCAGCTGAAAAAACAGATGAAAGTCATTCTTTCCTCTTCCCGTTAAGCCCCCCACCCTTAATTTTTACTCTCTAGTAGTGAGGTTTGGGAATTTTCAACAAGCTGGCCAGCTGCCAATTCCATGAAGTAGTGAGGAGAAAACTCCCCCTTCAGGGGTCCCTCCCCCTAGGCAGCTCCAGGCGCCTAGCCTGACAAGCTTTCTGAGAAGGACTAGACTCACTGCAGACTTTCTGGCTCCACAGCCATTGTTTGCGTGGCTGCCTTGCTCCTTATCCAGAGCTTAGATTAGCATAAGAATATTGTCCTTTCTCTCAACCAGCAACCCATCTATTCCTTCCTGACTTCGAACCATCTCTCCCCCATCAATCCCTGAGCTAATATACACACAGACAACGGTAGTAACACTGCTCATGGCTATTTTTGTATCAGTGTGAAAAACAATCTCACCCAAATCTAAACATAAACCCTTAAGAAAAAAACATGCTTAAATAAATAGTTATGTAAGTGTATCTGTGGTAATACACAGGAATCTCACCAAAATGTCTGCCTTGGGAGGCTATGCTGTGAGAATCTGTGATGGGTGACACATTCATAATGAGGTCTTCTGGAAAGTCTGAAAAAGGAGCAAAAAGAACCAACCATCTCACTGAATTCTGAGCTACAAGGGATGGAGAAGTTCCACTTTATAGAGACATTTCTAATTGCCATGTCTTCAACACCTTAAGGTCACTAATTTCATCGTCACCACTGAAGTTACTTTCTAACTAGACTTAACCTTTTCCCAACGCTCAATTATTTATTCAAAGCAACTTTAATGCATTTAACCTTTGTATTTCTGCTTAGTCGTCCCCTCTTCATTCAAAACCTTTCACTTTCCTTCTGGGCCAACAGACTACTCTTCCCAACACAAGTATGAATTCTTCCAGGAACAGAAAGGCAAATCAAACAAGTACAGCATTATACACTGCTGATGCATTTATACTATTACATCTCACACCTGGGGCTCAATATCAGATGCACAATAAATGCTTCCTGGTTTATGAACTTATTTTTCTTTTAAAGGAGATCTATTTTCAACCATTCAACTTTGTACTACAAATGCCCTAATCTAGTTGGTCCAAAGGTTTTTTTTGTTCATTTATTTCTATTAAATGAAAAAGCTCACAAATAAGAACTAGATTAGGCTATACATTAATCTTTGGCACGACTGTGCTCAGAAGAGAGTCTTACTGCCAGCTATCCATAGAGGGGTCTGGGTGTTCTTCTGTCTCTCCTCTGGAATAAGCACAGATGACCAAAAAACAAGCAAAGTGAATCAGTGGTTGCAGAGATGCCTGGAAGGAGCAGTGTTGGTCATCCCTGTTCAGGTGTATTAGGGGAAACGGTGAACAATACTACCTGTGTTTTCTGCACAGTATTTTTACACAGATAAAATCAGTATAAAATGGCAGTGAAGAATTCAAGGTCTAGCATACAACAGATCTAGGTCCTCTGTGTAGATTAAATGAGAGAAACTCATAAATATTATTTAGTGGTAACTTTAGGTTAGCATTGCCTGTCTTTATAATTTGCAAGCTAGTTTTATGTACATTAAACCATCTGTATGACCCTTACAGGAAGTAAAATTATTCCTACTCTGACAGAGGAAAGACAGGCTCTGCGAGCTAAAGCGACTTGAATTTCATATAGCTAGCAACTTGGGAAACAACTAAGCCCCAGGTCTTTGAACCCCAAGGGCCGTGTTTTATCCAGATTTACATGAGTAAATCCATCAAAGAGTAAACAGGAAGTTATTTTTTATTGAGCCACATAAGATTTTTCTTCAACTTTACAACTCTGCAAGGAAAAAGTGAAGCACAGCCGAGTTAAGAAACTTGCCCAAGATCACACAAGCAGTTAGAATCAAGTCTGGTGCTGACAAAGCCCAAATTCCACCCACTGCTGCGAAGTCAGTAGGAGGCAGGTAATGAGGAAAAAGAAACCCTGAAAGTAGTATACTCCTCATTATACACCACTGCTGCTCAGATATGGGAAAAACTCTCAATACTCTACTGTGTGACACTGAGCTGGGATAATGCTAACAGGTCTTTTCACCAGCTAGCTCCCTCACAGGCTCTGCCAACAAGGGAAAGAGAGAAAGCTGGAAGAGGGTGAAGGGACTTGCTTCCTCCAGACTCTGCTATTCCCAGTCAGCCATCTGAGCCACTCTCTCCACAAAGGCAGCAGCCAGTAGGTTCTAGTTTCCAGCTTCCTGCCACACTTCCAGAACCATGCTCATGGCCCACATTCTGACCCAGGGGTGCCAGCACCTCAAAGTCCGAGAGCCAGCATCTCAGGACCCATGTTCCAAGCTCCTCAGGGGCCAGCCACAGCTGGGCTCTGAGCTGCCTCCACTGGGGCACACATTCTCCAAGCATCTAGGTTCTGAAACCTCAATCTCTTCTGGGTGGTAGCTGCTTCCCACATGACCATTTCTGCTTAATACTAGTGTTTTGTTGGCTTTTTTCAATTCCCTAATACCTTTGTAGTCAATTCCCTATATCAAATTCTTCCTGTGAAAACAGCCACTGTGGTTCCTGACTGGGCCCTGATTGATACAAATACTTCAGAAAATTGACCTCAGAGACTGAACAGACTACACACACACCACACACATTTTTATATATATTTACTTCACTAAGCAGAAGCCAACAACATAGGTAACATTTCCCAAGTGCTTATAAACTGCATTTTAATATATGTATATTCAAAGAGTTCTAAGATGTTCTGACCTCAGAAATGAAATCTTCTAGACTCAGTACATTTCATTTCTTCTCCCACAAATAATTATAACCTATCCAGGTTAGAAGTTTGTTCCGGTTTGGCTGGGCTTCCTATTCTAACCTATGTGACCCAAAGTCAAGATGCCTAAAAGAATACCAAAATTTGGTTCTCAAAACAGATTTCTCATTTCCATAAGCAAGATTACATGTAATCAAAGGGTTTCTGGGTTAACTCAATAAATAGATGTGACCAAAAAACTAATTCAAATGCTAGATCAATCTTTCAGTGGAATATATCCAACTTCTAAAACTAAGGGAGGGGGGAGAACAAAGCAGAACTTCAAAAATAAGAACAAAAACCTCTACCCATATTTCACTCAGGAAACTAAATCAAAATGTCTGTATTTATTCCCTCAATATGAAAAATCAACCTTTCAAAAACAGTCATGAGCTTTTTTTTTTTTAAAGATTTTATTTATTTATTTGACAGATCACAAGCAGGGAGAGAGGGGGAAGCAGGCTACCCGCTGAGCAGAGAGCTCGATGCGGGGCTCAATCCCAGGACCCTGGGATCATGACCTGAGCCGAAGGCAGAGGCTTTAACCCACTGAGCCATCCAGGCGCGGCACTCATGAGCTTTTGCAAGTGTGTCCCTCCCTAAGAAGATCTGGAAATATGTGGGTGACTTTTTGGTTGGTGACAAAGGACCAAAATAGAAAACGCAATATAATATGCAGGGATGATCCCTCAAAACAAAGAGCTGTCTCAACCAAATGTCAATAGTGCTCTATTGAGAAATACAGATTCTTGACTAAATGACCTGACTACTGTTTTTCATTATCTAAAGGCTCCTCTGTGGTTCTAGATACCCAAGATGCAATAGTATTAGGCCTCTAGGAAGAAAAATTACCTTGTTCGAACTAATGTCTAAATGCAATTTTACTTTCACTTTTTTCCCCTCTCTTTTGGCCACTTAAAAAGACTCCTATTCTAGCTGCATAAGTACCTGCATAAGGCAAAAATAGCTGAAAATCAGTTTCTTTCCACTTTTTTCTCTATTTACAATTTTTTAAAAAAACGATTTTATTTATTTGACAGAGAGATTGAGATCACAAGTAGGCAGAGAGGCAGGCAGAGAAAGAGGAAGGGAAGCAGGCTCCCCACTGAGCAGAGAGCCCCATGCGGGGCTCAATCCCAGGACCCTGAGATCATGACCTGAGCTGAAGGCAGAGGCTTTAATCCACTGAGCCACCCAGGCGCCCCTCTATTTACAATTAAAAAAAAAAAAAAAAATCCAGAGCACACAGGTTTCCCTTAAGCTCCGGAGTAGAGACTGTTCCAGACTAAGCCACTTAGCATATTCCATCCTCCACGCCAGAATGAAAAGTTCAGGGGAAAGCCAGTCTAATATAGTCTCAGGACTGTGGCTAGGCCTGCAGAGACACCATCCCTCTTTCAGAGTGAAGAGGCCCAAGAAAACAGCTGCCCAAGAAGCTTTTGGCAATTATGTTAGCACCAGAAGGGGAACCAGAAGGCAGAGCCATGAGACTAAAAGAAGCCAGGTCCTTACAGCCATCAGTGAGCAGCAACCTTGCCCGAAGCCTGAATAACAGGCACTTTTCAGTTTATAGTCAATAAATTCCCTTTTATTTTTTAGGTCACAGGGAGTTAGTTTTTCCTTTAGAACCAAAAACATTCCAGTCGATAGGAAAGAGAAAGGAACACTTAAGTATTCTGGGTTAGATTAGCATAAAATTAGTAACTCTGAATAAACAATAACATAGACCGGTATGAGAATTAAAGATGGCTTTAGTAGTATACAAATTTACCTAATAATGTGTCCAGCAGCTACATAATTTATTACTCCTGGTCTTTCTCATCTTACCCTCCAAATCTGCTAGCCTCCTCAGTCTTTCCTATCTCAGCTAATGGCCTCTCTACTTTTCAAGTATCTCAAGCCCAAAATCTTGGAAGTCATTCTTGGCCATTTCCTCCTTTCTTCTCATAGTCCATATCCAATCTCTCAGCAAACCCTGCTGGTTCTACTTTCAAAATATACTGAGAACCTATGCACGTCTCATCACCTCCCCTGCTCTCTGGTCCAAGACACCAACACTGTTTGCCTGGATTACCAAATAGCTTCCTAACCAGTCTCCCCACTTCTACCCTTGTCCACTACAGTATATTCTCAACACAGTAGCCAAAGTAGTGACAGGAAGCACACTAGGTCACATCACCCCCTCTGCTCAACAAACAGTAAGAGCTGAAGTCTGAAATGGCCCGTAGGACTCCAGCTCCTCCACTCCAGCTGCACTGGCTTCCTTGTCCCTGACACATACCAGGCCTGGCTCTGCTGCAGGACCTTTGCATTCATGGGTCCCTCTGCCTAGAACATTCCTCCCCTAGACATCTGTATGATTTGCTACCTCACTTCTTCCAAGGGCTTACTCAAATATCCCTTTCTTATTAACAGTGTTCCTGCTCACCCTATTTAAAACTGTAATCCTATCTTCACCCCTGGCACTCCTAGCCTCCTTCCCTGATATCTATCTATTTTTTTTCTCTTCAGCACTTGTCATCCTACAATTTGACATACAATTTACTATTTATTTTGTTTACTGCTTGCTACCTGCTCTAGAATGTATGCTCTATAAGGGCAGGGTGTGTTTTGTTTTTCACTCTGTATTTCTAGCACTAAGAAGAGCTTTTGGCACATAGTTGGTACTAAATAAATATTTGCTGAGGGAATCTGAATATAGCAAAAGGAATTAAAACATCATGCCAAATTTTTTTACTTTTATATACAAATGAGACCTTCCCAAACAGGCTGTACTGTGGATAAACTATTCAATTTCCTTATCTCAACACAACTGAAATGATACAAAAGCCACACCACTTCCTCCTGCTCACTTTGAGCCCTGACTTGTGTCAAGATCCTGTGAGGAAAATTTTCCACTCTTTTCACTGCATGTACTCGAGTTTGAGATATAAATTAAAAGGTCTTAATAAAGTCTTGTATAAGTAAACATAACGTCTCAAGATCTAAAATATTGCTTAAGGCAAACAATGGCTTGGGTTATACTTTGACAGTACCACATAGTTAAAGCAAGTTAAATAATTGTGGAAATAATCACAGACAAAAAGAAAATACAGCCCTCTCTTTGGTACAAACAACATGGTCTGACAAAAGGAACTTCAAAGGACTATCTAAACTCGACTGCAATATTTCAGCAGGGAGGCACGAGTAAAGGTTCAAAGGTAATATTTATATGTAAATTGTAAGTCACCAAAGGCCCTGAATAAGACCAGAGGGTATTACAATCAGATCATTAGTAATTCTTCCCTGTATTTAACTACAAACTATAGGAAACTAAACCTTGCGAAATGTAGGTCTACAAAAGAACACCCTCCAGATTACAAATTCCAATTTATTAAATGGGAAGCAGCACCTGGAAACCCAGGAAGCACTTCTGGCCTATGGACAAAACATCTACTTTTCATTTTGTTACTCTGTGTCAGATCATTACCACCACTAAATGGCCTGGTTTAGAGTGCTTTGCCAAAGAAGTTCTATGGCATGGGATGTACTTTTTTTTTCTCCTTTTAGTATCTTTCAGCTGAGATACCTAGTGTAAATACCTACCAACTTACATGTTTATTTTTTTAAAAGGCAAAAAATAAAACAGAAATTAAAAAGCAAAAAATAAAAAGGGGTGCATGGGTGGTTCGGTCAGTTAGATGACTAACTCTTGATTTCAGCTCAGGTCAAGGTCTCAGGGTGTGATTTCGAGTCCTGCATCAAAAAACACAATTTTTTTTTTTTTTTTAAATAAAGAAAGGATAATATATAGCATAGTTTTTTAGGGGACCTAAGAGTTAGTTTTAATTCTGCCTTAACCAGCTAGCTGATCCTGGCCAATTCACTACCCTCTCTGAGCCTTAGTAATACATAAGCCCGAATAGCTGCTTCTGTTGTTGCTTGAGCAAATAAATCTGCAAGGCAAAAGTCCAGAAGTAGGATTCTGGCTCTACTTGTAGTCTTGGTAGATATTTTGGTAATTTCACTGGAACTATACCATTTTGTACTTCCAAATACAACATTGATATATGGACAATTTTTTTTTTTTTTTTTTAAATAAGAACAATTTTTGGGTGCCTGGGTGGCTCAGTGGGTTAAAGCCTCTGCCTTTGGCTCAGGTCATGATCCCAGGGTCCTGGGATCGAGCCCCACATCTGGCTCTCTGCTCGGCAGGGGGCCTGCTTCCACCTCTCTCTCTGCCTGCCTCTCTGCCTACTTGTGATCTCTGCCTCTCAAATAAATAAATAAAATCTTTAAAAAAAGAAAAAAAGAAGTTCCCTTCTAAGTATGTTAAGAGTTTTCAACATAAATGGGGTTCAATTTTATTATTTTTTCTCCATCTATTGATATGATCAGTGTTTTCCTCCTTCAATGCATTAATGGATAATTTAATTAGTAATAATCCATATTAGTTGAAAAATTAATCACAATAATCCATATTAAGAGCTTTCTTAAAGAGTGAAGCATCTGTGGTAGTTCTTAAAGATGTCCACAAATCTTTTCACATTTGTGAAAGTGAACTATGCTATATTGGATAACTCCCTTTTAACAAACAGCAGAAAGTGAAAGTGACAAAGTATGTGCTCTGTGAGTAGTCTAAAAAGGCAATGCAGCTTTCTCTTTGCTCTTTCCTGGGTCATTCAATCTGGGCTGAGGAACTGAGGCCTCTTGCCAATAGTCATTTGAGTGTACCACCTTGGAAGGAGATCCCCTCCCCACCCCCCAATCAAGCTTTCAGATGAATGCAGCCCCTGCTGACATCCTAACTACGATCTCTTTTTAAGATACCCTGAACCAAAATCAACCAGTGAACTGCTCTTAGTGTCCTGTGTTAAGTTTTGGGATAAATTGTTATGCAGCAATAATTAACACACTATCCTTGGATTCCTAGGATAAATTCAATTTTGTCATTATTGAATAATAAATTGTCTGATCTTTGTCCCTAGAAGGGAACCCCTAAAGTAAATCTTTGGAATGTCCCAGTATTAGCAGTGTCTTTGTTATGCACAAGTCTTATAGATTATACCTGATTTTATGACTCAGAATGGAGGCTGGTCACCAAAATGGCCAACCATGTGATCAGAGGGTTGGAGATGGGACAAGGCTGAATACTGAGTTCAATTATGTGGCCAATTATCCAACTACACCTACACAATGAAACACCATTAAAAACACTATATACCATAGCTAAGATAAGTTTCCTGGTTGGTAAATACATCAATGTTCCAGGAAGATGACATACCCTGATTCCCAGGGGAGAAAGGGCTCCCCATCTGGAATACGCCCAGACCTCACCATATGTGTCTCTTCACTTGGCTGGTCCCAATCTGTATCTCTTAGAATCAAATGACCATTGTACATGTACCACTTCCTTGAATCCTGTGAGTCATTTTACTAAATCGTCAGATAAAATCTGAGGGGATCATGGAATCCTTTTGGATTTGCAGCCGGTTTGTGAGAAGTCCAAGTAACCTGGAAACCCCCAAACTTGTTACTGGCATCTCAAGTAAGGGTAATCTCGTTGGGGACTGTGCCCTTATATCTGTGGGTAGGTATTATCAGAACTGTACCACAATATTGTAGATACAATTGTTTAAATACACTCCTAGATTTGTTTTGCTAATATTTTGTTAGGTTTTATATCTATGCTCATAAGTAAGAAGTGCCTATTGTATTATCCATGTCTAGTTTTTATATTAAAGTTATACTAACCACATAGCATAAGCTGAGGAACTTTCCCTATTTTGCTATTTTCTGGTACAATATATATAAATTTGGATATATCTACCACTAGAGTAGTTTGATAAAAGTCAGTCTTAAATTCATCTGGGCCATGGAGTGTGTGGTTGGTTCAGATGTTGAAACATGTGACTTTTGATACTAGGACTGAGTCCAAACCCCACACTGAATGTAGAGACTACTTAAAAATAAACTCTTTAAAAAATAATAAAATCATCCGGGCCAAGGGCTTATCCGTGAGCACATGGGAGGGAACTGTCTTTCAATATAAATCAAATTTCTCTAATAATTATTTAAAAATCCAGGTTTTCTACTTAGTCAGAGTCAATTTACATTTTTTAAAAGAAAATTGTCATTTTATTTAAATTATAAAATGTACTGACATGAGGTTACTTAAGTTATTCTCTTATTTTTAAGAAAAAAAATCTCTTCTATATTTGAAGTTACACTCTCCCCTTTACATGCCCAATACTATGTGTGCTTCCTGGGTTTTTCTTGATTGATCAAATGGTTTATTTATGAAAATTGGCCTTTTCAAGAACAAATTTTTGGTTTTTGTAATCCTCTCTTATGTGTCTTAAAAAATAAATTTTCCATTAATTTCAAACCCCAATTCTATCACAGATTAGCTAGAAGCTTGCAGAAGTTTCTCTCTGTGCCTCAGTCCTCTCATCTATAAAATGGGAATAATAACAGTAGTCACTCCACAAGGTTATAAAGATTAAATAAGATAATCCCTGTAAAGCATATGGAACAATGCAAGGGCTAGATAGTAAGTATGGAGTTTTTTGTTGTTGTTGTTTCAAGATTTATTTATTTATTTATTTATTTATCTGAGAGAAAGAGCACACACACATGTACAAGGTGGATGGGCAGAGGGAGAGGGAGAAAGTCCAAGCAGACTCCCAGCTGAGCACAAAGCCCAGCACAGGACTTTATCCCACAACCCTGAGATCACAACCCAAGCCAAAACCGAGAGTGGGACACTCAACTGACTATACCACCCAGAAGCTGCAGAAATGCTGGCTTTTACCTCTCTTGAATTTATTCTGTTGTTCTTTTCCTCATTTGTTAGATGCTTAGCTTATTAGTATTTTTAACATGAGTATTTAAGGCTTCAGTGTGTCAGGCAAGTATTAATATCCAAATTTTCTGTATTGTTTAGTTCTAGGTATTTTCTGATTTGTATTACAATTTTACTTTTCACCTGTGGGGTTACAGAAGTATGTTTTTAAATTTATAACCACAGATTTGTATATACTGTTTGTTATTCGTTTTTTAAAAGATTTTTTTTAAAGATTATTTATTTATTTATTTGAGAGAGAGAGAGAGAGAGAGACCGAAATAGCAAGAAAGAGCAGGAGCTGGGAAGAGAGGGAGGAGCAGGCCCCCTGCCAAGCAGGGAGTCAGATGTGGGGATGGATCCCAGGACCCCAGGATCATGACCTGAGCTGAAGGCAGACACTTAAACCGACTGAGCCACTAAGGCGCCCCTGTTACTCATTTTTAACTTAAGTGCATTTCTTGGCAGAAAATATGGTTGATATGGTTATTTGGAATGTATCAGAATTATTTATATTTTGAAATGTATTAGAATTTGCTGTACATCCTAGTAAATGGTCACATTTAATAAATGTTAACGTCTAGAACAAATGAACTTGTCATATTCTCTGCTTAAAAATCCATGAATATATGCACTTTAATAGGGTGGAATGACGAAGACATAAGAAGAATTGTTAGAACCTGGCTTCTGCAGGGTTTTCTAACACCATGCTCCCACTCCTCCATATCCTTACAATGCTCCGACTATACTGAAATCACTGTAGCACTCTATCTTCACAGGCATTCCCCCAGACTTCTATTCTTCTGCACGGCCTCTGGGCTTTACCAGGTTAACTTTAATTTATTCTTTAAGACTTGGTCTATGAGTAATCTTGGCAGGCAATCCCTCATCTTACTCATCAGGCTGAGAGAGGTGTCCTATCTCTGTATGGCTGGTGCACCCAGAATATGTAACATAGCTGCTTCACGGCTCTTGGCTAACATTCATTTAAAAATTACTTATTAATTCCTTGGTATGTGCTCTACACTTCTTATACAACAATAAATGAAGCAGATATAACTCCTCCTATTAAGAGACATACATTATCAGGTGATGTTTGGACTTACCTTGTAGCTTTTGTAATCTCCATTTTCTGGCACATTACTAACCAAAGCAATACATGTTCAATAAATGAATAAAAAATATATTAATATCTTAAGGGAACATAACTGAGGAGTTAAACCCACTACAAAAACCACATATATACTCTAACATTCTTTAGAAGTATACTGGCATCTGAAAATGCCTCTCCAAACCTTACAGTTTTAGCCAATAATTACCAATCCAACAATCTCTATCCAGTACTAGCTCATGAACTTCACTCCTATTATCACCTCTGGTGACTCCTAGGTATAGGAGAAAAGAAATTTAGATCCAAGTCCTGAAACAGGGAACCTTAATATACTCAAAAGCCCTCTTCTTAAAATATTTCTGGCTTATTTCATGTTTTGAATTATCTTAGCTCTAAGTTCATTAGGTTTTTCTTATCATACTTTTTTTTAATAGTATGAAATAAGAAATTTAATATAGTCCACCTACTTCAATATATTAATTCATTTAATCCTCTTACTAACTTTATGAAGCAAGTATTCTCATCATGAATAATTTTATAAGAATAAATCTGAAAATAGAGCAGTGTATGATTTTTTTTTTTAGAATGGTATTAAATACCAAAATTAATTCAAGAGGAAGCAGAATAACTAAACACACCTAGATGACAATAAGAAGTAGAAGTCACCGTACTGGAAATGGGATGGCGGGTAGTAAGAAGGGCGGTGGAGTGGGATGGCAGTGAGGAGAACACAGGCTTTGGTGTATACTGTTCAAAATTTTATATAAGAAGAGCTCATCAGATCTCCTTATTAGTCCCTTACAAACAAAGAGCAGATGGGAGCAAGCAAGGGAGGAATATAAGAAAGGAAGAATAGGGAGGAAACAGATGAGCTCAAGAGTTAAACTGGAATTTCTGAGATACCTGGATTGGAAACCACATTACAAAAAGGTGAAAGCAGGCAGGAAGTACTTGAGATGGAGGATAAGGATAGGAATTGAAACATCACTACAGAAGATGAAAAGATGCTGCTGGGGGCACCTGGGTGGCTCAGTGGGTTAAGCCTCTGCCTTCGGCTCAGGTCATGATCTCAGGGTCCTGGGACTGAGCCCTGCATCAGGCTCTCTGCTCAGCAGGGAACCTGCTTCCCCCTTTCTCTCTGCCTCTCTGCCTACTTGTGGTCTCTGTCTGTCAAATAAATAAATAAAATCTTTTAAAAAAAAAAAAAGAAAGAAAGAAAGAAAGAAAGAAAAGATGCTGCTGAAATCCGGTGGCGTGCTCCCCCCCACCCAGTATCACATATAGCTGTAGTAACACAAACGGCTACCTAAACCTGAAAGTACAACACAGAGAATGATCAAATAAGAAAGTCAGGAGCGTACCCGCCAACATCAGTTAAAAAGAATGGATTATCAGGGGCACCTGGGTGGCTCAGGTGGTTAAGTGTTTGACTCTTGAGTCCAAGCCCTGCACTGGGCTCTGCACTGGGCACAGAACCTATATACATACATACATAAATAGGAATAATATTGTAGTTATGAGGAGGCATTCTTCACTGAAGACAATGGGAATAAGCTTTCAGTCTCCCTTGGGGGTGTGGTGGGGTAGGGGTAAGTGGATAGCATAATAACCCAAGAGCCTGAGGGCAAAGTCCATAGGAAGTCTATAGGATGAGTTCTAGACTTCTCTACAGAAGAGAGTAGGTGTGGGGTGCCTGGGTGGCTCAGTCCAACTGAGCGCCTGACTCTTGGTTTTGGCTCAGGTCATGATCTCAGGGAGTCTACTGGAGATTCTCTCTGTCCCTCTGCCTGTCTCCCACCCTGAGCTCGCTCTCTCCCCTAAAATAAAGAAATCAATCTTAAAAAAAAAAAAAAAAAAAAAGGAGAGGAGGTGTAAGACAAAATTTTCAATGGTGTGCTGGGAGATACCAATAGAAAGGGTAGAACTCAACGATAAGGGTAGAACTCATCTTTTCTTCAAGCATGGAGTTATAATTGTTTTTCTGCAATGCAGGGTTTTAAAATGCTATGAGATCTAACAGATTCATTACACTGCTCGAGAATCTAGCAGTTGCCAGTGTGTAGAGGCCCTGAGGAGACCTCCCCCAGAGCTCCAAGAAATCAGTAAGTTTGTTGGCTCCACTCTTATCAGCCACAGCAGAAACACTCCAACTTCTATCCTGATTGGTTTGCCACTGAACAATGGATGCCTACAGCTAAAACTAAACAGATGCTTAGGGAACCCAAGACCCCCAGAAGTAAGTGCAAAAAAATGCAATCTGCTGAAAGAGAACTCAGCAAGCACAAGAAAAGCTAAGCTCAAAATAAGAACAGGTGGCTTCTACTTAGATGGAACAGAAGGGAATGGGCAATAGTGCTCATGTGGGACACCCAGGGCATCAGTCTCACCAGTAAAGGAGAAGCAACTCATGGATGTCAGAGTACAGGAGCTGCCAAGCAGGATACCAATGCAAGATTTCGCCCCCAAAGGCAAGGTCAGAGCATTTCAAAGAGGGTACCACTATTATGCCAACAGTGAAGAAAGGGGGCATCTCTGGGTTTCTACGGTGCTAGCAGATGATGTGCTTCTCAATTATTGCTTTTCTCCTAAGGAACTCAAACATGAACAGCTTTAAAAAAAATCTTAAAAGAAAAAAAAGGAGGGGGGCACCTGAGTGGCTCAGTAGGTTAAGCATCTGCCCTCCACTCAGGTCATGAACCTAGGGTCCTGGGATCAAGCCCCGCGTCCGTCTCCCTGCTCAGCAAGAAGCCTGCTTCTCCACCTCCTCCTCACTCATGCTGTCTCTCTCTTTGCTACCTTATGTCTCTTTCTCTTTCAAATAAATAAATTAAAAATAAAAAAATAAAAAAATAAAAAAATAAAAAAATTTTAAAAACACTAACAGCTATGCAACCAATGAAGAGCCAATGAAGAGGGCCCAGCAAGTAGGGTACACTCCACATTCCTTATCATGACCCTTGACCTGCACCTCCCCTTAAGGAACTCAATCTTTGTTCAATCTTTTTATATCCTAATTGAGAACTAATGCTCAGTGAAAAATAACTGTACATTTAGAAAATTTTTCTCAAGTTCTGAGTCATCAGAAGGCTGATGGACCAGAAAAGAAGGGGCTCTCAGCAGATTAAGCTGCAGTGCAAAGCTGCATGTTGCTCATGTTCAATCAACTCAAATGTACTAGAGATACTAAAGATGTACTAGAGATAATCTATGGTAGACAGAGGCCACGCAGAATCTCTGGCAAGTTCCACCAGAAGAGATAGAGGATAGACATCTAGACATTCTGAGGCAAGGATATGACCTCTATAACGCTGTATGAAAAGTGTAGCTCCTGGCATGATATTGGGCCCCAGTAAGGAATGGAACCATGGAAGATCCAGGATTTAGTGACTAGAGCAACCCATCATGATCTACCAAGTCCCAAGGTCAGGTGCAGCAGCAAGTTACTTAATGATGGAAATGGTATTTGTGTAACAGGACCTAGGCAGTTCTAGAGGGCACTAGTGAATTCCAAGTCGTAGCCCAGAACCTCACGTCACTAACTCCCATCACACAGATGTCTACTTTTGCTCACACCAACAACTTTATGGTAGGTTCCTGGTGACCAATGACAAAAAGAAAAATCTGGGGCCTGGTGGCCAGTGACAAGTCAAAACTGGACCACTACTGCTCTGCAGCCTTCCTTGGAGGACTCTGAAAGACAATGAAGAGGAGAAATTCTCTTGGCAGGTATGATGAAGGGAGAAGTGACCAGAAAAGAAAAAACATGGACTCCCTGGGAGTGGCAAATGGTATGGCTGACTGGTTAGGGGGATGGAAACACTAGAAAATAAGACACAAGGCACCTGAACAAAAGGCACGTTGATGGCTCTACGAGAGCCAGCGCAAAGTATTGATCTTTATGTCTTACGGTAACGCCCATGAAAAGCATGAAAAGAGGTGTGTTTAACACTATTCCCAACTACAGAGGAAATGACAGGTCGGTTAACCACAGCGAGCTTTTGCTATCAGCCACCTCAATGCTTGACCAACAGGGCCATGAATGGAGGAGCCATAGTAAAGGGAGGAAGGCTTTACACAGGCCCAACAGCATGGGCTCCTCCTTATGAAGGTGACCTAATTACTGCCATTCCAGATGCAGGTTTGTCTTCCTTGCCCATGTATACCTTATGCCAGCACCATCGTCCCAGGGCTTACAGATTAGCACATGAGGAATATCAATTATGGCCTCAGAACCAGCTACAGTAGTGGGGACTATAGCTTGTTCCACTAACCCTCCTGTTTCAGAGATTTCTTTTAGCAGTTATAACCAGCCCCCAATTTGAAGCAGACCGAGTAGACTTACTGGAACATGAGGCAATCTGAGTAACAAAAGGGGCAGGCAAACCCCTGTGGTGCTATCCCCTCAGCCTGCCAGCCACCTCAGCACAGCTACAGCGGACAGTTCTCTGCACTGCCTGACAACATCGGACACCAAGTGTAAGCCAAGACGCTGCTGTTTTGCTCCTCAGGGTTTTCTCCAAACCCTGCCCAGCAGTAAGTAGACACAGCCACATAAATGCTAGCATTAAAGCTCCAGGAGCAGGCTTCAATGAACAGAAGATGAAAGTCAGTGGATAAATGTCCCAGCCCCCAGTCCTTTGGTGGGACAATACTAAGGTGCATTCAGAGGGTTCCCAGAGGACTGAACCCCAGTTGCCCTTAGTTATAACTAGCTTCTTAACACACTAAATGTAACCTCCCTCACTTGTCCCATTCCCTCTGTGTCTTTGGATCACCTTGCAAATAAACCGCCCAGCCATTAAGTCCTTTTCTCAGGTTCTACTTTCAAAGGAGACTAAGAAATGATGAAGGGAGAAGTGACCAGAAAAGAAAAAAACATGGACTCCCTGGGAGTGGCAAATGGTATGGCTGTGCAGTCAGGACTCAAACTAAAACCACTGGCTCCATTGCCTGTGCTTGAACGAGAGCATGTTGCCTCTTTATAAAGTAGCAGGAACATGGTGTAGTACGCTGTGGTGCACTAAAGGTAGGTAAAAAGCAATGAACATGTAAGTATATACACAGCAACAGGGAGATTTTAACTTTCTAGTGCTGAACAAAACAGTGGAAAATTGGGGTAGACCATATGTAGCAAAACCTAACTAAGTCAATTAAATACATATATACACACACACCAATAACACTATAAATTCATTCAAGGACATAAAGCAAACAAATTAGAGTGGTTTCCTAGAGCAGGAGAAGAAAAAGAGGCAATCAAGAAGAAAGGAAATGAAATAAATCATTTGAGGGATTTTAATAAAGAACAAAATAATTTTGCTGCCATAAACAGAAGACGTGATTAACTCATGTTTCTGAATCACAGTCTGAGTGTACTGTCACAGTATTAAATAGAAAAGTCGGTATTACTTGGTATTATGAACTGGAGGTTCTCAAAGTAAATATACAACTGTGAACATATTTTTAAAATTCAACTGTTACGACCTAAAATGATTCTGAATACTACCTGCAGCACCCATTCCACGCTTCAGGAAACACTGCTGTCACTATTCTGGGATAAGGGGCTCTTTTAAAAAATATATACATATAAATGTAATAAAGTACAAATATTAATTACTTTGAGAGCTTAACTAGATTGACTTTAAAGAGAAAACCTGATAATAATTCAATCACAAAGCTTGCCTCAATAATGTAACATCTTCCAGTTACACAATGTATAATTACAAAACAGTGACTACTTAATTTTCAGTATGAAATGTTGGAATATTTCTAACTATTTCAAAATCCTAAATCAGTCATCAATTAAGGGTTGAAAAGAACTTTAATAAAAGCATCATGATGATTCACAGACCTGTACCCCTGGGGATAAAAATATATGTTTATAAAAAATAAAAAATTAAAAAATTAAAAAAAATAAATAAAAGCATCATGATTAGTTAGTTTTATATCATGAGGTAACTAAGAACCTCACTATAAGATATTTCTCTAAGGACATTACCATACTAATGCTTATCTGTTAACTTGAAACTTGAATTCTGCTTCATGAATTTCTTCATAGATCCCAATTCACTGAGCAGTAATTCCATTAAAACAAGATACCATCCTTCAGTAAAAGTGTCAGAATTTTACTTAAAGAAATATTTTCGGCTCAGGACATGATCCCAGGGTCCTGGGATCAAGCCCCACATCGGGCTCTCTGCTCTGCGGGGAACCTGCTTCCCTTCCTCTCTCTCTCTGCCTGCCTCTCTGCCTACATGTGATCTCTGTCAAATAAGTAAATAAAATCTTTAAAAAAATATTTTAAACATTCTTTTACTAAATAGTACACAGTATTTAAAACTACAACAAAAGAGATGGGGCACCTGGGTGGCTCAGTCATTGGGCATCTGCCTTCAGTTCAGGTCATGATGTCAGGTTCCTAGGGTCAAGTCCTGCACTGGGCTCCTTGCTCGGCAAGAAGGCTGCTTCTCCCTCTCCCACTCCCCCTGCTTATGTTCCCTCTCTCACTCTCTCTCTCTGTGTCAAATAAATAAATAAAATCTTTAAAATAAATAAATAAATAAAACTATAGTGAAAGAGATAAATATGAACAAAACAATATTTCTTTTTCTCCCCCAAAGATTTTATTTATTTGACACAGAGAGAAAGAGAGAGGGAGGGAGAGCAAGTTCAAGCAGGGAGGAAGAGCAGAGGGAAAGGGAGAACCAGACTCTGCTGAGCAAGGTGTCCAAACCAACACTGGGCTTGATCCCAGGTCCCCAGGATCATGACCTGAGCCAAAGGCAGCCGTTTAACAACTGAGCCACCCAGGCACCCCAGAACAGTATTTCTTTCTTTAAAAACTGATCTTTTAAAAAAAAGGCAATTACTTTTTTAAAATTACTTTAAAAAGTAAGAATAAAAAGGCAATACTTTGCTTTTTTCATAACATCTCCCTTACAATATGCTAAGGTTTAAAAATTAATGTACAAAAATATTTCTTGCACACAAATAGATGAAGAAACCAATAAGATAGAACTTTAATTTTAATGTTTCTTTAAACTTAGATCCAACCAGATTTGAAAAATTACTTATGTTTGCTATTGACACCGCCCAACATTATCTGTACTATCCAGACAGAATGCATAGACATCATCACCTCTTTCCAACATCCAGTCAGAAATTACTATTCCTTCTTCCTTGACAGTATCTATTATACATGGTCTTTCTTTTCCATTTCCACTGCTACTACTGGGATTAAATTCTGATTACTTCAAACCTAATAGCTCCTACAACCATCTGGGCTCCCTGACTCCTCATTCCATTTCTCTAATGATATACATTCACAAATCAATGCTAGCATAATTTCCATAAGGTAAAATTTTATGTCACACTTCCTACCCTCTCTAAGACCTCTACTATATTCTTAGGGAAATATTCATTTTCTATCAATCAGCTTCTCCAGAAATACCTTTGAATTCTTTCTTTACCTACCCAAATTCTACTCATCTTCCAAAATCTCAAATAATCCCTCCTATGTTTTGTGTATACTTCTCAATGCTATAGAACCCTGATTAAGAAGTAATGATTTACTCTTCTGGCATTTATCACTTTTACCTGGCAGTGTTGGTTATCATTACTCATATTACTTACACACATACCTTATAGATACAACTAGAAGCAGAGGATTGGGACCACGTTCTTTGTTTTCTGATTTCTCCTTTGTGACTTGCCGTTACATAGTTTAACAAGGACCAAAATAAGTAATACCCTACAGAACAAAAGTAAGGGCTCTGGGGCCTTACACTAGGAAGGAACATTTCTTAGAGTCAAAAGAAATATAGATTGGGGGGGGGGGGTGCCTGGGTGACTCAGTCAGTTAAGTGACCGGTTCTTGATATTGGTTCAAGTCATGATCTCAGGGTTGTGAGATCAATCCCTGTATCAGGCTCCACACTGGGCATGGAGACTGCTTAAGATTCTCTCTCCCCCTCTCCCTCTGCCCCTACCCATTCCCTTTACCTCCAGCACTCATCGCATGCACTCACTTGCTCTTAAAAATACATCTATAATATTTATATATTATTAAATATTAAATATTTTTAAAATATTTTTATTAATTTTTGATTTTTTTAAATTTCAAATATTTAAATTTTTAAAAAATAAATAAAAAGCTTAAATAAAATTTAAAATGTTTTATTAAAAATTTTTTTAAAGGGCGCCTGGGTGGCTCAGTGGGTTAGGCTGCTGCCTTCGGCTCAGGTCATGATCTCAGGGTCCTGGGATCGAGTCCCGCGTCGGGTTCTCTGCTCTGCGGGGAGCCTGCTTCCTCCTCTCTCTCTCTCTGCCTGCCTCTCTGCCTACTTGTGATCTCTCTGTGTCAAATGAATAAATAAATAAAATCTTAAAAAAGAATTTTTTTTTAAGATTTTTTTATTTATTTGACAGAGAGAGATCATAGTAGACAGAGAGGCAGGCAGAGAGAGAGAGAGGGAAGCAGGCTCCCCGATGAGCAGAGAGCCTGACGTGGGACTCGATCCCAGGACCCTGAGATCATGACCTGAGCCGAAGGCAGCAGCTTAACCCACTGAGCCACCCAGGTGCCCCTGTTTTATTAAATTTTTAATCAAATTTTTATTTTTGGTATTTTAATATTTTAATAAATACTATAAAATGACATTTACATATTTTATATAGATATACAGATATAGATCAGAAAGGACCTCAGGAATTGGCACTTGAGATGGGTCTTTAAAAGTTGACAGGCCTTCCACAAGAAAGAAAAGTGGAAAAAGCATGTCAGGAGAAAATAATATGAACAGAGCAGAGAGAAATACAAGGCAATTTCAAATTACAGGCAGAGGGGTATCATACATACATGCAGGGGTACAGAAGAAGAAAATTAAAATCTGCTAAATAACCAATGTTTACAGGTTTTTATAATTTCAGGTTAAGGTCATCCCTACCCTAATCAAGGACCCCATTATTTCTCGCTTGAAACAATTAGGAGCATCCTACTTGTCTTTGCTTTAGGGATCTGTCTTCCCCTTCCAAACTATCATCCATATCACTGCCAGATTAATTTTAAAGATTTTATTTATTTATTTAAGAGAGCCAGACAGATAGAGATAGTGAGAAAGAACAAGAGCAGGGAGGTGAGGGAGAAGCAGGCTGAGCTGGGAGCCATCATGGGGCTCGATCTCAGGACCCTGGGACCATGACCTGAGCCAAAGGCAGACACTTAACCAACTGAGCGACCAGGCGCCCCTGTCAGATTAATTTTAACAGAACACAATTATGATCCTGAAATGCCTCTGTTAAAATATTTTAGTGACTGCCAACTATTAACAAAATAAAGCCTGAACTCCCTACCATAGCATTTGGAGTTCTTCACAATGAAGATCTCTTCCCGCCTTGTCCCTCGAAGCCTCTCTCATACCGTGAATTCAAGCCATACAATGATTTCTCCTGTCTTTTGTAGAGTAGATACATCTCAAGCTTCCCTTCCTTATGTTGGGTTCTGTGCACACAATTCTCTCACCTCCCAAATTCCACCCAGCTATCTTTCACTCATCTTTCAAGACGCTACTCAAGTATCATTTCCTATGTGAAGCCTCCCTGACAATACTCTCTAACAGTGCTGAAGCTCTTCTAGGTGTTGCCAAACACACTTTTCCAATTTCATATGGCACTTTTCCAACTGCACTTGAATCAGCTGTTTGCATACTCACCTCTAAGCAGACTACCTGAAGAGCAAACCAAGGAACCCATTTCCAAACATTCTGTATCCTCAGTGCCTAACAGAGTACCTGGCATAGTAGGTATTTATTAAGTGTTTAAAGGGAGAAGGAAATGAGTGGATCCAGGCAAAGGTTATTACTCACTTAAAGCTATACTCTTCAGAGTCTTTACCACTAAAGTAGTTTGTCCTTACTTCGGCAGACCAAAAAGGAGTCCCTGACAGTACATGCAGAATTATCTTTCAGAAGATTTCAGCTGGTAATAACATGGAGAGGGAAATGGAACAAAAATAGGCACAAAGCTGGGAGAGCCAGGCAATATTTCAGGAGAAATGTTAACAGAAAGGCCTAATCTAGGGTGCTGATGGGGGCACTGGAAAAGAGAGGATGGAAACATTCATGGCACATTACAGAGGTCAAGGGATGGTACTGGATCTCTGACTGAGGGCAGGAAGGAAAAAGCGAGGAATGAGATTCAGCTCTGAGACTCTGAACGTGGGTGACAGAAAGAGAGAGGTCCAGTAACAGGTGTGGGAACCCTGGTGTGAAGCAAGCAGCTGGAGATATGGGACTGAAAGTCAGAGAGAGGGTCACAACTGAGATGTAAGGTTGATAGAGATCACTTTAGAGGTGACTGTTGAAATGAGATTAGGAAAAACATAAAGAAAAAGATAAAAGCTTGTGGATGTTGTTACTTAAGAGTAGCAGGAGGGAAAAGAAAGAAATTATGAAGGAGTAATTAAAGAAGTAGAACTAGAAGAACACAGGGGCACAGAAAACGAGAGAACTGCAAAAAAGGGAAAATGACAACTACTACAGTGATCAAAGAGTATCGCGCCTAATAAGAGACAATTAAAAAATCATAAGTATTTTTCAAAAGAGCAAAGACACCAGTGGGGCAGGGTGAGAAAAAAAGAGTGCATGCTCAGGAAACAGCAGCAGGGAGCAAAGCCAACTACTCCAGGAGGAGAAAGTACAGACTGCTTCACAGTGTATGTCCTAGTCATTTTTCTATAACAGAGATCCCTGAATAATTCAAACCTTTTACCTGATAATCTGAGTCTGCAAATGGACTGAAAATAATGAACCTGACTTCCCCAAACATATGGTCTTAGAATGGCTTCTTCTCCCCTATCCCTGGTGTTACTGCAGTTCCTGCTTCTTTAAATAATTTCAATCTCCAAAGAACTGTATTTTAAGACATTTTTATTCTTAAGTCTATAATGTGTGAAAGTTTCAAAATAATATAAATATCCATTTTTAATACAATCCACCATTCTGAACTCTGCTTGGTCATCTTTAGAGAGAATAAATATATCTCTATATATCATCTAATGCTCATTTTCTATAATTAGAGTGAAGGAAGTGATATCAGTAATAAGTACCTGTTATTCCTGAAGAGGTTCAACATTTATAAGAAGAGAAAAATATATTAGATCTACTTATGAACTCATAAGGAGTCATTAGAGAAACTAAAGAAGCTAAAATAAAGTTGTAGCAATAATACAAACAGAAGGACTATTTTCAATTTTTTTCTTCCTTCCAAGATTTTATTTACATTCATGTCAGTTAACATAAAGTGTGGTACTGGTTTCAGGAGTAGAATCTGGTGATTCATCACTTACACACAAAGCCCAGTTGCTCACCCCAACACGTGCTCTTCTTCTTCATGCCCATCTCCCATTTAGCCAATCCACCCTCCCACCTTCCCAGACTATTTTCAATTGTTAACAAATGAAAATTGTATATATTATTCTAGTTATTTTCTTAAAAGTCTTTTTCTTACCTCAGAGATGTGGCTAGATAAAACTGTACTTCCAGTTTTCTCCAAACTGCTTTGACCTATGCTTCCATCTCATGAATTCCAAGACAGTATTAAACTGATGCATATTTTCATAAATCTGTTAAAAAAAAAAGAAACTAACTTAGACTAAAAGAAACATGCAAAAGCAATACTGTACATTTGTCAGGTGTAAAATTATACATTTTCAATGTAAAGTCAATGAAAATGCTAAAGTATTTTAATATGTCACTTTACCATTTTCCCAACCTCTACCCAAAGAAGTTTCCCATTTTGCTTATTTTCAACTTCACAAATGTAACAATAGCTCTGTGGAAAAAATTACTTGCATGTAAAATTTCTATATTGGCTTGAAAAAACATGAACAGCTAGAAGCAGCACTAAAATTTACAATTCTACGATATTCAAATTCATGCTTAGGCAAAAATATATTTGGCCACCCACCGAATATCCCTATTTTCACTTTTTATCACAAAATCTCAGTAAGCAGTTTTAATTTCAGTCAACCTTCCACCTAGAATATTAAGGACTGGAGGGGTCAGGAATTAATGGCACTGCATGGTCTAAACTCAGGGGATAGGTTACAACTATGTTACCACTGACATTTAGTTCCCCTGCTTTAAAACACAGAGTTCAAAAATATAAAAGAGGGAAACAATAAAAAAATTTTAATTTAAAAAGGCATGTTGTTTACTTAGAGATTTAAGAAATAATTTTATTGAATCTATTTTTAACTGAAACTTCAAATAGCAAAGTATTGTTTCATAGTCTTAAAAAGGAAAAATTTTAAGTTGTATGAACACTACCTATGTCCCACTGCAAGGTCAAAATGCCTTTGTCTTCAAGTCCATTTAGAAGTATCACTTGTGTCACACTGAGGTTTAGTAGTCTTGGCAATAATGACTGAATTAATGTAAGCTGGGGCAATCTGAAACTGTCTAGCATATCAGATAGCAGCCTTTCTTAAAGACAAGAGTCTCCACTCAGCAGACAGGCTGCCATAGGACCATGCTAAATCTTTCATGGTCCAACTAAAGACAGACTGACCCTGAAAGCAATTAGTAATGCTTTGTCTGCACTTAGGAGCCTTAAATAGTCTTCTCAATGCACCAGTTACCCACAACTTAACTGGTCTGTAACATTTTTCAGGGTACTCACAGGACTATAAAACTCTTAGACCATCACTCAGAGAAATAAGGGTAGGAATGGAGATACGGTGTTTAGTGATTTTTTTCCCTGAGTTGTTCACAGTCTTAAAACATTTCCCTTTTATAATCAAAAAATAAATGCATTGTGTTTTCATGTTAGAAATGACAAATATCTTCCTCCAAAGTCACTCTTTGCCAATAACACTATTCTTCCCTAACAGTATATATGAAGAAAAGAGGGAAGGCAATCACTATATTAAACAAAGTTCAGATTAACCCATCCTCATAAAGGTTAAAGCAATCCATCAAAAGACCGTGTTTAAAAAAATATGGCCTGGGGCACCTGGGCTCACTCAGTCGTTGAGCCTCTGCCTTTGGCTCTGGTCATGATCCTGGGGTCCTAGAATCGAGCTCCACACAGGACTCCCTGCATGGCAGGGAAGCCTGCTTCTCCCTCTCCCACTCTCCCTGCTTGTGTTCCCTCTCTCGCTGTGTCTCCCTCTGTCAAATAAATAAATAAATAAATAAATAAATAAATCTCTATATATACACACACGTACATGGATTCTAATTCTACCAATTATTTCTAATGGATCAGATCAAATTAACATGTAAACCATCTAGCCATTGTTTACCCATGGACTACTTATTACAACAATAAGAACATGTGTTAACTACCACAAAGATCTGGTCAAAACCGAACACTAAACAAGTATAATAATATTTTTATCAAAGATCTTGTGTCTAAAACTTTCAAGCCCATTAGTTCTAGAAAACACATTAAGGAAAAGGTAATTCTTTTAATAATACATTGGGTCTTCTTAACAACAGAATAAGTGAAAAAAAACAAACCTTTCTAGATATATTCTAGTATTTTATAATTGAGCTAACATCAGAATTTTCTTAAAGTTCATAAATATTTGTAAACAAACCTGAAAAGTGCATTTTAGTCCCACATTATCTTTACAAAATATCTTTATTTGCCATCAAAATGTACAATCCTTCTTGGTTTTCAAAATTAGTGAAGTCATTATTTAAACCACCAAGGTACTTAAAAGCTCATTAACCATACAGAACCCATCAGTGACAAATATCAACTGTGGATATTTCAGTTATCTCTCACTCTGAGGTGCTGGAATACCCCCATTCACCGCCATATTAGTAAGATTTGCTTTATAGAAAAGAACAATGTACATATGATTTGATAAATATGCTAGTCTAGGACAAAACTTAAGACTACTTTTGAGTTTGTTCCAGATGTCAAAAAGTAGTCATTCCCTAGTAGTCACAAACTCAGCAATACTGACTGCATACTTTTTCTTTCCACCACTCCAAATACTGTCCTCCTCAACTGCATTTCTCCTCCCTAAGCACACACAAGAAGTACCACAAATACCATACAAGTATTGCTGTTAACACTATCACTGCATGCATATAATGCTTTTAAAAAATCAGAACCAAACTACAAAATACTTGACAAAACATCCCAGCTGGGCTCTTAAACTAAAGGCATTACTGTTAAAACTTTTGGTACATTAAACTGGAAAATTCAAACATCATGCTTCAGAAAACGATAACACAGTTTTAGCTGTAAGTAATTCAAGCAAACAGTGTAATTTAGGCTTATCATGCACTTCTATAATAAAGCAGGTAACCAGAGAACACAGAAACGGAGGGTCAACTTATGGACGGGTTATGTTCTAAAAGACCACTTATAAATTGAATGTAAGCTTGATTTTGAAACTTAAGATGCCTTTCTCATAAAACCAAAGACATAAGCAACAATATTAAACCTGTGATACAAATGAACTACAGTACACAATTCTCATCACAGCACTCTGATGCTTACACATATTTCCATACCAAACTTCAAATTTTTATTCACTGTTGTAATCCCAGAATCTAGCATAGCCGATGACATAGAGTAGGATTTCAACAAATACTGGCAATCTCAGGTACTAAACAGCAACAACTCAATGATAGGAGAAACTGGCTTGTCTAGAAAACTTACCTATCTTAATTATATCAGACAACCAAAAGACAAAGGGAAAAAGCTTCTTCCAAAAGAGACAGGTGAAAAAGATTCTTAACATCAGGGTGAGAAGACTCTGATTAAGCCAGTTGTGGCAATTTCCATTCTTCCTGCCAATCAGTAGTTTTGCTATAAGCATCTGATGCAATTCCAGCCAGTAAGACAAGAGAGTAAGTTTGCTAGAAAACTAAGCACTGGGAAAAGTGTTTCTGGGAAAGGTTTTATGCCTAATTAAAAAAAAAGACATCTAGGTGAAAACATCCTCCCCATCACTTTTTTTTCCCAGGGAACTCTGGGTTTGAATGTGTCAAGTAGCATGATGGCAGCCATCAGAACCATGAGAAGGTGACAGCCTAGAAGGACAACCCAACAGATTTAGAATAGCTGCATTAAGACAGAAAGAATCTGGGTCTTTGGTGCTGTTGTTAGGCTTGAATAAATCCTAAAATGATATCATTACATTGGACCTTTTTATTAAATTACATTAAATCCTTTTATTGTTTAACCAGTTTTCAATTACCAAAAGTAACCCAGCGAATACCGTGATTCAGAAACTAATACACCATTTGCTTCCATAAATTCAAATGTTATATTTATACAATAAAATAATAACTCACCTAAATTTATATCACAATCCAGATGCTTCTTTTGAACTAGATACATATTTTCAAAATACTAAATATTAGAAGAAATCAATCAATCAACATACCCAAATCAAACAATCAAAATACGGAATTTCACAGAGACAGAAAATAGATTAATGGTTGTCTGGGACTGGGCATGGAGGGTGGGAATGGAGAAAGACACCAAAATTATGATCCACAAAAGGAAAAAAGGAGGTAAATTAGAATTCATCAAAATTAAAAATATCCTTCTGCAAAAGGCCATGTTAAAAAGATGAAAAGACAAGACACACAATGTGAGACAATGTTTGCCAGCCATACATGTGACAAAGGACCCAACTAGAATATACCAAATCTCAAAATTAAAAGTTAAAAAAAAAAATCACCAAGAAATTGGGCAAAAGAGTATGAAAAGAGATTTCGCTGAAGAAGATATTTGGATGGCAAATCAGTATATAAAAAGCTTAACAACACTAGCCATCAGGGAAATGCAAATTAAGACCCCACTGAGATACCACTACACACCTACTGGAACAACTAAAATAAAAAACAGTGACGATACTAAATGCTCACAATATGAAGAAAGTGCAGCTTTCAGACATTGTTGGTGAGAACGTAAAATGGCACAGCCACTTTGGAAAATAGTTTGGAAGTTTCTTTAAAAAAATGAAATACACACTGACATGTAACCAAACACGCTTGGGGTTGCAAAGAAATAAACATGAATATTAGCAGCAGTTTTATTTTTAATCGCCAAAAATTGGGGAAAACAAAACGTCCTTCAAAAGGTGAATGGTTAAACAAACTGTGGTGCAACCACACAACAAAATTCTACTCAGCAATAAAAAAAGAAACTAGTGACACTCAAAACAACTTGGGTGAATCTCAAAGGATTAGGCTGAATGCAAAAAGGTCACATACTATATGATTCCACTTATAAAACACTCTCAAAATGACAAAAATCATACAGATGATGGAGGACACGTGTATGTGCAGCACAAGGGAGACCTTTGTGTGACAGGATCTATGTCTTGATGCTGAGCTGGTTAAACAAAATCTAAATGTATGTTTAAATGGCACAGCGCTATACATATAAAATGAACCAATGTCAGTTTCTGTTTGGACACTACATCAAGTAGCATTAAGTAACCACTGGAGGAAGGTGAAGGGTGTAAGGGACCTCTCCTTACTATTTTTGCAATTTCCTCTGAATCTATAATTACTTTTAAGTAATTAAAAAAATTTTAAACCCTATTTCCTAAAAATGTTTTACCTATGCTTAAATTAGATTTTGAATAACAAAGCAATGGTTCAGAGGACTCAAGATACATTTTTTCTTTTAAATCAGCTAGGGAACTTCAATTCTGCAGTGGTTTCAAGTATCCTAAGGAAATGAGGAGCCTCCATAACAAAAGTCTAAAGAAACCAATAGTTCCTAAACCAAATTCCGGGTCTTCAGTTCTCTGTATCCCTCACCCTCTGAGTCTGGGAAGCAGTGACTACTATGACATGAGTGTCATCTGTTCTGAGAGTAATAAGCACAGCAAGTCTGACACAGCCACCTGCATCAGGATGAACCCCAAATAGTCATCTATCCATATATTCTTTTCAATTTATCTTTCCTGAAAAAAGAAGTATGAAAACCATTTCTTTACCACTTTAATTTTCTCTCCAACTTATTAGACAATTTACCCAGTAATCGTAGACATTTAAATTACTCAATACATCTTCCACTTTCCAAGTAAACCTAATTCAGTCAGTGGAGAAATATGTATCACCCATTTATTTCCTATAAAATGATAAAAAAATTATCAACAGAACATTTATTTTATTAGCTGATAGGTAAAGTACCCTGGGGCAAGTTCCTCTGGATAGTTTCACTATGTTGCATAAAGAAGAAAACTTCTACTCTCAGGAATTATCAGGAATTGATTTTATTTATTTTTTTAAGTAGTCTCCATGCTCAGCATGGAGCCCTTTATGAGGCTGAAGTCACTGAGATCAAGACCTGAGATTAAGACTTGAGCTGAGATCAAGAATCCACCCCACCTGAATGAACCACCCAGGCATTCCAGGAATTGATGTTAGATTGCTAAAAGTTCACCAATTTTTCTAAAAACATGCATTGTTTCTACTTCTCAGTGAAGTGTAAATACTATTTAGAATTAACATTATGAACACCAATTACAGAGTTATGCTACAATACAGTGAAATCATCAGGGACTAATTAATACATAGTGCTATTTGTCCCATTTCTAAATGGTCCCAGAAGAGTGCTGGGTTTATTTATTTGTGCACTTGCTTGCTTGTTTTAAATTTTAGCTTGCATCCCTATTTTTAAGTTTCTTCCTCAGCTAACAGCTATCTAAAATGCACATTTGCTAACATAGTACTAGCCCCCTCTATCCACTTTTCTTTTCCTTTTTTTTTTTAAGATTTATTTATTTATTTATTTGACAGAGATAGAGAACACAAGCAGGGGTAGAGGCAGAGGGAAAGGGAGAAGCAGGCTCCCCACAAAGCAGAGACCCCAATATGGGGCTTGATCCCGGGACCCTGAGATCATGACCTGAGTCAAAGGCAGATGCTTAACTGACTGAGCCACCCAGCCTCCCCATTTGCTTTTCATTTACATTATTCCTGAGAATCAGAAAACTAGTTTAATGCAGCTCTGTGTTTCAGGGTCTACAGAAATAAAAAGGCAGCACAGGACAGCCTGAAACTGAAGGTATAAAAACTGAACACGTCTTCCATTATGATCCAGACATTTTTATGATGTGATTATATGTATTTTTAATGTGATATTTTTAAAGGACCACTTCAAGAATAAGAGAAAGGTAGGATACCTCAATTAGTCAACTGAGGAGAAAACAGAAATGGGAGGAGCTAAGAACTGTAAACACCTCAACATTTCTAACAAGATCCTCTCTCAAAACTGTTCCTCTTGAATTCCTTACCTAGCTCAACGTACAGCTGGTTACAAAAAAAAAATCTTTTTTGCCACCACGTGGCAAAGGAGACAATGTACATACCCAAAGACCCAAAAATTCTAGCTCTGGGTATATAACCCAGGGGACCTTTTGCATATATCTACCAAGAAGCAAGCACAAGAAAATTCACAGCAGCATTTTCTTAGTAGCAAAAAGCCAGAGGAAACCCAAGTGTCCAACTATAGTAAAATGCATAAAATGTAATATATTCATATAATGGAACCACCACATAGTAGTGAAAAGGGATGTACCTCAGATAATTATGTTAACAATAATGAAATCTCAAAATCATAATGTTGAACAAAAAAGAAAAAGTCCAAGAAGAATATATATAAACAGTGTGATTCCATGCATATAAAACTCAAAAATAGTTAGTATTTTTTAAAAAGTATATTAAAGGAAAAATACAAAAGTGGGAAAATATAAGGAAAGGTAATGGAGTAACACCAAACTTAGGATGATGCTTTCTTCTGGGAAGAGACAAGCTATCGTCCTGCAGCCTGGAGAGTTTCAAAGGATGGCATTACATTTCTTGGGACAGGATGCTGGGATAGATGCATTCATTCATTATTATTACTCTAAAATGCACATCTATGTTATATATACCTTTGTATACAGAATAGATTTTAGGATAAAAATTTTATTTTAATCTAAAGTAAATATGGTTAACTGCTAATATTTTGTAAATCTGAGTATTAGGCATATAGGTATCACACCACTTCCTATATTGTTGGAATTATCATAACTTATTTTTTTTTTATTATGAGTGAAGAGCTATGAAATTTTATTTTGATGTTTAAGGACAAAATATTACAAATCTTTAGTAGCAATAAATCAAAGCAAACACTAAGCTATTATAAAATGAAAAAAAAAAGAAAAAATTTATTTTCCCTCCTGATATAATCTGATAGAAAATACACAATGCTATCAACATAGCATTCATTCCAAAACATTTTAACTTTAATCTAGTCATGAAATACAAAAATACAAGCAGCAAATTGAAGGGTATGCTATTTTTTTAAAAAAACAAGGTGAGATTTCATAAAAGACCATTGTAAGGGGGGATGAGAGGGAGGATGAGGGGCAGTGGAAATAGTGAGTTATTCTCAATTAAAGGAAACTAAAGAAATATGACAACCAAATGCAAAATATATTCCTCAACAGGTTCCTGGATCAAAAATCAAAATGGGGCACCTGGCTGGCTCTCTTGGTAGAACATGCAACTTTTGATCTCAGGGCTGTGAGTTCAAGCCCCGTGCTGGCTGTGCAGTCTACTTAAAAATAAATAAATAAATAAAAATAGCTATAGAGAACACTTTTAGAAAGAAAACAGAAAATTTAAGTAAGGGTAGTATATTACATAATAGTATATTGGTATTAAATCTCTTATGATAATGTAGCTCTTAAGGAAGGACAATCATGTTCTTAGGACATACTTGCTAAAATATTTAGGGGTGAAGTATTAAGATGTTTGCAGATTACTTTCAAATAGTGAGAAAAAAGGTGTATGTGGGTTTTTTTTTAAAGATTTTATTAATTTATCTGACAGAGAGAGATACAGCGAAAAAGAGAACATAAACGGGAAGAATGGGAGAGGGAGAAGTGGACTTCCCACTGAGTAGGGAGCCCCATGCCAGGCTCGATCCCAGGACCCTGGGATCAGGGCCTGAGCTGAAGGCAGATGCCTAACGACTGAACCGCCCAGGTATCCCAAACGCATATGTGTTTTTATGAGTAGAGAAAGAAAGCAGATAAAGTAAAAGGTTAATATGTAAAGGCTTTTACTATCGAAATAGAAAAATTTACCAGCAAAATAGGTTTTTACCAATAGTTCAAATTTTAATTTAAAAGTCTGTAAAACAAGAAATTGGGAAAAAAATGTACTTTATCAGTTGACTTGTGATTTCACACATAATTTTAGTAAACAATGTCAGTTTGGCAGCGGTTACTAAAATCAAATATTGACAGATCTATAAGGAAGTCACAAAGATCTCTCCATTAGCAAATTTTAAAACTTTTCCCCTAGAAACTGTAAATTATGACTGCTTAACAGGATTAAAAATTACATTTTGCTTAAATGGTCAAAAATTATAGCTGTGCTTTGGAAACACAGCATTATAATCAGTCTGAAGACATATGGGCTTTAAAAAATATTGGCAAATCACTGGTATTATATGTAATTTACAAAGGTTTTACTTGATATTGAAGTAAATATAATTATACTGATATATTAGAACATAATATTTTCAAATATTTTATTTATTTTTAAGTTTTTAAAAAGATTTTATTTATTTATTTGACAGACAGAAATCACAAGTTAGGCAGAGAGGCAGACAGGGGCTGGCGGGGGGGGGGGGGGGGAGAAGTCTCCCTGCTGAGCAGAGAGCCTGATGCAGGGACCAAGGACCTTGCATCATGACCTGAGCCTAAGGCAGAGGCTTAACCTACTGAGCCACCCAGGCGCCCCTCAAATGTCCTATTTAGCAAATAGAAGAATGCTTTAAAATTTCTTTCTCAAAACAGATCCTAATTTTCTATTAATGCATACCCATATTATTCAGGATTGCTAAAGCAAGGTAATAAGGACAGAATGAATTCCTCTAAAACATAGGTAGTTTCCCCAAAAAACTAATTATACGTCATGAAAATGGGTAACACTTAACATCTCAAGGATGTACTGGTTATGTCAGACTTTAATCTGATTCATCTTATAAAGTATTTGGCTTAATTATTATTTACTAAAAACAAAACCACATTCATTAAATACCCAATTGTCATTCATCCAAATGTGAACATCAATGAGACTAAACAAATGACATTCTAGAAATTACAGAAAATAAAATTATTTTTTATTAATGGCACCCACATAAAATCCACCACTTATACAGGGATATGCAAACAAATGAAGTCCAACAGAAGTGGAAATGGACTACAGACACCTCCTCCAAAGGCAGGGTGTCGGACAGTGTTGCTACATGCCTATAGGTGGGTATACACACAGGGTAGAAAGTTTTAGCTGGGAAGCCTGCATTTAAGTTCTCATCTCTATGTAATGAGAGGCAGGTAGTTAATTACTGAACAGCACTGTCTTTTAAACTGGTAAGTCACACATGTGAGGGAGGAGCTTATAAGCAGGATGAGCAACAACCAAGGCAATCAAGTAAGATTTCAAAAAGAAGCAACAACAGGTTTTGAAGATTTTCAGACAGACAATTAGAAGCACCTATCCCAATATAATATACATAATCCAACAGCGTGACCACGGACTAAACACTTTCTGCAAAAATGTCATGTGCACTTTGGGCTATATTTGTGAGGTTAGATGTTTAAATTGCAGAGAATAGCTCTATTATCAACAGGCAAGAGAGAATGAAAGAGAAAGGAAAAAAGATCACTTGGTAATACTCCTTAGGGCACTATAGTATATTTTAAAACATTTAAGACACAGTTCCCTTCTGGAAAGTAACACTTAATCAACTTCAGGAGTTATGCCATAAATATATTAATATAAACATATTAATACATTAATATAAACATATATATTATATAAATATATTAAAGCTTAAACAACAGTACCAAGATGACAATACAAATATTGTCATACCACTATACATAATTATCTGAGAAGTATCAAAGACTGCTGCTTCACAGCACAGGAGAGATCACTGGGGGCCAAATTTAAATTAGCCTTCCAAAGACTGGCAGGGTTTCATAGTATGCAAGGAGGGAGGGGTGCAGGTAAAAATGGGCATTCTATCAGGGGCCCAGGGAAGGCGCACTGTGCCTGGCCATTGTCCCATCTGAGGCCTGGATTCTAGAGTGGTGGAGCAGGATAATCAATGTGCGGCCTGCTCCAGATGATAAACACACAGCCACCTGAAGCTCACGTCATCTGAGGCAGACATCAATATTTATTTTAGTTCTCTTTCCAATCAAGCACTGAAGACCTCATAGTTCTTCTAAATATAGAACAGCTAAGATGTCAAGATATTTGAAATCCACCTACCATTCTTCTAGAAGGAGAGGATTAAGAGAAGAATACGGGTTTAGGAGCATGTCTACTGCAGTCAGACTGAGTACCAAGGTTAGAATCCTGGCTCCACCATTTTACCTATTATAACTTTGACCCAAAGTTGCTTACGCTCATCTGATTCATCTGTATGAATCTGTAAAATAGGGACAATAACTGCATGTGTCTGAAAGGTGAAGATCAAAGGAATTAATGTAGGTAGAGCACTTAGAACAGTGCCAAGTAAATACATTCTAAGTGTGATATAGTGTTAGGCTACTGCCCTGACATCTGCTTCCCAACCTCAGTTTACCAAAGGTCACTGAAAGTGCAAAGAGTGAAATTGTGGATTGGGGGGGACTACTGTATTTCCTCTTTCCAAATCCTCGACCAACTGGCCATGAAATAACAACAGAATAAATATAAAATACTATATTAAAATAATAAAATTATGGAAGGGAGTTGATAACTAAAGGGCGTGAGGTTTCACTTTGAGGGGATGAAAATGTTCTAAATGACTGTGGTGATGGTTACACATATTTGTGAATGTATTAAATACCACTGATGCGTACATTTTAAATGAGTCAACTGCATGATAAGTATATTAATTTCACTGAGAGATTTTTATGTTTTACCAGTAAAAATCTACCAAGAATTGTGATGTGTATTTGACTATATGGATGGTCTTACAACATTCTTAATGATAACAAAACAGAATAGAAATAATCTAAGTAAAATATAATACATTCATATTTTATAGTAATGATAGCTAACATTTATTAATTGCCAAGAATTATTTTTTATGTATATCTCATTTATTACTTACAACAACCCTAGGTATTAGAAAAAAATGCTACCTTCGTTTTCTAGATGAGGAAATTGAAACCCAGAGTAGTATTCTGCTCAAGGCCACACAGCTAGTGAGGACTAGGAGCCAGGATTACAACCTGGGCAGTTGTATGGCCAGTTTGTATGGCCACTATTCATACTGCAGAAGAGTAAGTACTTAAAAATATACTCACAATATATTAAAATAGAAATATAAATCATATATCAAAAAAAAAAGATACAGGGGCACCTGGGTGGCTCAGTCAGTTAAGCATCTGACTTTCGGTTTTAGCTCAGGTTATGATCTCAGGGTTATGAGACAGAGCCCCACCTTAGGCTCCTTGATCAGCACAGAGTCTGCTTGGGATTCTCTCCCTTTTCCTCTCCCTCCCCGTCTTCCGTTCACCACACACTTCCTCTCTAAAATAAATAAATAAATAAAATTTAAAAAAAAAATACAGTATGAACCTGCTTTTGTTTAATGCATTTTAAAAAACGATGGAACAGATATAGCCCCAAATTTAATACTGGTTATCTCTGAAAGGTGGTATTACAATGGATTATTATCTCCTTTATACTTTCCTGCATTTCCCACATTTTGTACTGCAAGGCAAATTTAAGTGAAGTTTAAAAAAAAAAGATAGAAAGATAGTGACAACTCCACATACTGCAGAAAGGACAAGTAATAAAATACAGAAGAAGCTGCTAAATTTGCTAAATGGGTCACAGACAAATTCAATGACAATGGAAGGTTTTTTAAAAAAGAAGAAAGGTACTATTCAGGTACAGACTGACATTTTGAGAGGTTTGGAGGTTGAAAAGAATGACATATAGCCTTGAAGTAACAGCAGTATCAAGGGAAGATCTTGCTGGTTTGTTTTTAATTTGAGGGGAATTTGATCAGGGTTGTAATTGAACTGGAAATAGTCTGTCAAGGATGTCAAGAGAGACAAGGAGAGGAAGGGCTAAGAAGATAAAGACTTAGCCTTAGAAAAAGGGAAACACTACTTGTGAAATAGAAGAAAGAGAAGGAAAAAACTCATAAAAAGAGATCTCTGAGATAAAGAAAAGAAATCGAACTTATATTTGGCACCCCAAACTTCTCTAGAAAATATAAAATGAAGTCATCTTCCAAAACTGAGACAGTGGAGATTAGGCATAGGAAGAGAGGTATGGGGACGCCTGGGTGGCTCAGTTGGTTAAGCAGCTGCCTTCGGCTCAGGTCATGATCCCAGAGTCCTGGGATCGAGTCCCACATCGGGCTCCTTGCTCGGCAGGGAGCCTGCTTCTCCCTCTGCCTCTGCCTGCCTCTCTGTCTGCCTGTGCTCGCTCATTCTCTCTCCGTCTCTGACAAATAAATAAAAATCTTTAAAAAAAAAAGGAAGAGAGGTATGGTGTAGGGCGCAAAACACTGAAAAGCTACTGGGTTCACTAATTTGCCAGACCTAGCAATAACGATCTAACAATCACATGACCATAACAGAAACCACTGCAGGAAGCTGGGAAAATCCCTTCTTCCCAACAGTTAGCATGCACATGAAGCTGCACCACTCAAACACAAGAGAATCCATGGTATGCCTGGAGATTATTCCCCTATTAGGAATTCCTAGGATAACCACCACTGTAATATTCTATGAAGCTGATGTGCTATCACTTCTAGATGACATGAATCGTCTAAAGAAGAATCAGAGCTCAAGCACAAATTTTAAATTTGACCGTAAGAAGGTAGTTTTCTAGGGAAAATCAAGTTGCAAAGATCTCTGCATATTATTTTTTATATATGTATAAACTTTGTATAATTGAAAAGTTTTCCCTAAACAGGTAGAGCATAATGAAACATGGTATTTCTTGTACAAATAGCTTTCTAAAGCAACTTTTAAAAAATAAGTAGCAATCGAGTACTCCTCATGTAAGAGTGAAACACAGAGACACTGACTGGACAACACTGTGTCTAAGGAGGGGTTTGTTAACTAGTGGGCTTCACCGTAGTGTAACTGAGCCATCACCTGCTTGTGCACATATGGAAACCTTCAAATGTAAGGCTCTGTTGCTCTCTTTGGTCATTCAGTTTCTTAGAAAAGAGTCCTCCAGTCTCCTCTGACTGCCAGTGTTCTACAAATAGGTAAGGAAAGGAACATGGGAAAGAAAGTAAGGACATAGCTCATAATCCAGAAAGTAGACTTCCCATTTATAATGTGCTCTTCTGTAGTTTCTCCAAATCTGGAGTCTCACTGGCATAATTTCTCAAGGCAATCAAACACCCAACTTCTGCTAGGGTACTAAGTCCAGGAAGGTCTAGAAGAAACTGCTGGGAATAAATACAAAATCGAACAGAAAAGGTATAGCTGAAACAATGGAAAGAGAAGCCTCAAGGAGGAGTAAGGGACAGTGACAGAACTAGGATTGGCCAAACATAATCAAAAGCAATTCTGTCAAGTTCAAGATGCTTTCCAATGACCCATGAGACAGTTTCCAGATTCAAATCTCATGCACGTTATTATAAGGCTAAAAAACATCTTTTTACACAATTAAAGCAAACCAGAAAAAAAGCAACACAAAACTGATAATAACTATAATCTAAAAAGCTAGAAGCATTGGGGCGCCTGGGTGGCTCAGTGGGTTGATCCTCTGCCTTCGGCTCGGGTCATGATCTCAGAGTCCTGGGATCAAGTCCCGCATCGGGCTCTCTGCTCGGCGGGGAGCCTGCTTCCTCCTCTCTCTCTCTCTCTCTCTGCCTGCCTCTCTGCCTACTTGTGATCTCTGTCTGTCAAATAAATAAATAAATAATCTTTAAAAAATAAAAATAAAAAAAATAAAAAGCTAGAAGCATTAAGTAAATTACATAAGGCATGAAAAACAACATCAGAACTGGAAAAACTCAGAAAAGTAAGAACATAACTCAAAAAAGAATTTTTAAAAATTCTATTTCATAAAGACTAAAAGCAAAGGAGCACAAGAGTAAATTAACACGATAGGTAATGTGAAAAGGAGTTTAATCCTAAAATAGAAAATACCAAAAAAATTTAATGAGAAATAAAAGGATTCTAGGAAATGTGACAAAAACTGTTCTTTTATATAAAACAGTAATCACTGAAGAAAACCCAAGAAAAAGAAGTGAAAACTAAAAACATTAAAAAAAAAATAAAAAACAATTCAAGAAAACTTTCCTAAAATAAGATTTAAAACTGTATGTTGAAGGCATACAATGCATACTTGAGGATATGGACACAAAATAATACCAAGAGATATTATAGTAAAATTACAGAACTTTAAAAAAAAAAAAAACTATTTGAGCATCTGGGCCAAAACGTCAAGTAACTTAAGAATTTTATCAACAGATTTTACAAAGCAACACTTTAACCCAGGGGGAAAAAAAGACACTCAAGGAAATAAAATAAGAGCCAAGAAGTTTACAGCTGGTAAAACTAATGTTCAAGCATAAACAATACACATTACCATCATGAAAAAACTCAGAATAATGTTCTCATGAATTTTTCCAGAGAAATCTACTAGAGAATAAGCTTCAAAGAGCCAATATGATTAGAGGAATATTGACACAACTGGAGACAAGCATTAAATAATAACTTGTAGAATAGAAGATGATGAAAAGAAAGATAGTACATAATGGCAATACGACCTGATGATATAGAGAGCATAATCACCAATAAATGAAGAACATATTAAAAAATGTTTATTCTTTTCAGTAATATTGGTAACAGATATATTAGTTTTGCTATTGTGAAACTGTCAGATATATTATGATAAATGAGTAATTATGGAATATTCCTATATGCTTGAAAACCATGATTCCCAATCTGTATTTCACTATTCACTGGAAAGACCTAGAAACAAAGACCAAGCAGTAGCAATGAGCATCCAATGAATCCAGATCATAGTTTTGAAATACTACTGTCCAATGAAAGAAACCAGACTTCATGGAAATAGTTCATGGTTGAGACAGTAAGTTTTCAAGATGTTCTTGGAATATCATCTAGTTTTATAAGGCAATAAAAAAAACAAATCAACAACTGTTTGAGTGATGTCAAAAAGACTCAGGAGCCAACCTGAAGAGACTCCTCATGGCCAAAGACGGGGTAGTGTGAGCTTCAGCAACTGTAAGAATTGCAACAGACTGAATCCCAATGAATGTGTTTAAATCCATGGTAAAGGAGAAAAAAAGAGAAGAAGGAAGAAGGAGGAGGAGAAAGTAGAAGAGGCAGAAAGAGAGAAATGAAGAGAAGAGAAATCAATCACCTTCAGAGAAGATAGGGAGCCATTTCAATATTTTAAAAACTATTATAAGGGATCCAGTCATAAAGGGACCACCGCACTTTATGAGTTTAAACTTCAGGAGCTCTACCAGGCCATCTTAGTGAGAAAAATCCCCATGTCATTCTGCCAGAAAGAGGGGGAAAGGTACCATTCTGAAATACATCAGAGTATTGTTCTTTCCCCCCCCCCCCTTAAGTAGGCTCCACACCCTTCATGGGGTTTGAACTCATGATCCAGAGATTAAGAGTCAAATGTTCCACTGACTGAGCCAGCCAGGTACCCCAGGAGCACTCCATTGTTCTTAAGGCCTGCCTTTTCAAGAAAAACTATTTTAACAGAACCTAAGTTATGGGGGTTCTTTCAAAGCCTAACAAGCTTAGGTTAAGGGATATTCCAAACTCTAACCCTGGCTAACCCTCCATGTGGAGAGGGAGAAAACAACTAAGAAGCACTTATTAAATTCACAATTCAGAGATACAGTCTCCCTAAAAAAATGAGACCTCAGAAGACTATAGATTCCCCCCAGTACCTTAACACCACGTTAATAAAGATCTATTTACAGCAGTTTCTTTTACCCAGTATGTCATGTATAGTCAGCAAGAAAAAATTACAAGGCATACTAAAAGGCAAAAACCAGCTTGAAGAAACATAGCAAAGGCATCAAAACCAGACTCCAATATGGCAGAGATAACAGAATTATTAGATTGGGAATTTAAAACAACCACAATTAATATGCTATAGACTCTGATGGGCAAAGTAGCCAGTATGCAAGAACAGATACATTATAAAGCCAGAGAGATGGCTATTCTAAAAAAGAAGCAAAATAAAATGTGTAACAAAAATGGAAGAGTGTCTTTGATGGGCGTATTAGTAAACTAATGACTAAGGAAAAAAAACTCTGACCTTGAGGATGTATCACAGTAATAATCTCCAAAAGTGAAAAGCAAACCAAGAAAGACTGAAAAAGATTTTTTATTTTTTTAAGATTTCATTTATTTATTTATTTATTTGAGAGAGTGAGAAGGAGAGAGAGAATCTGAAGCGGACTCTGCACTGAGCACAGAACGCAATGCAGAGTTTGATCCCACAACCTTGAGATCATGATCTGAGCTGAAACCAAGAGTTGGATGTTCAACCAACTGAGCTACCCAGGCACCCCTGAAAAAGATTTTTAAAAGGACAGAATATCAAAGCACTGTGGACAACTACAAAAAGTGTAACACACAGGAATATAAAAAAGACCAAAAAAAAAAAAAAAAGGGAACAGAAAAAAGAATATCTGAAACACTAAAGACTGAAAAATTTTCCAAATTAATGTCAAACAGAGAACAGCAAGCAGGTTAAGTGCCCCAAAAAACTATACCTAGATAGCTAAAAACAAAGATAAAGAAAGAAAAACTTGAAAGAAGACATAGGAAAAAAAAGCCCACTTTATCCATTTAGGAGCAAAATTATATCCAATTTCTCAGAAACCATGCAAACAAGAAGAGAACAAAATGAAACATTTATTTTTTAAAAAAATATTTTATGTATTTATTTATGAGAGAGAGAATATGTGCACATGCACCTTCAGGGGGTGAGGGCAGAAGGAAAGGAAGAAAGAGTCTTAAACAGACTCCAAAGTGAGTGTAGAGCTCCACAGAGGGCTCAATCTCACAACCTTAAGATTATGACCTGAGCTGAAACTAGGAGTCGTCGCTTAAGTAACTACACCACCCAGGTGTCCCAGAATGAAACACTTAAAATGTCAAAACAGAAAAACCACTGGAACACCTGGGTGGCTCACTCAGTTAAGCATCTGAATCTTGATATCAGCTCCGGTCTTGATCTCAGAGTTCTGAGTTCAAGGCCTGCACTGGGATCCATGCGGGGCATGGAGTCTACTTAAGACAAACAAACAAACAAACCACCAACCTTGAATTCTACAGCCTGTGAATTATTCTTCACAAGTGAAAGAGAAATGGAGATTTTACCAGATGTACAAAAGTGAGGCAATCTGTTGTCAGCAGACCTCCCTTGCAGATAATGTTAAAAAGAACTTCTTTAGAGAGAAGGAAAATGATATAGTTCCAAAACCCAGAAAGCAAGACTACTGGAGAAGGAATAAGTGCAGGTAAAATTTAAAACTTCTCTTATTCTTAATTGATCTAATAGATAACAAGTTATTCAAAATAGTGACAACACATTCAATTATGTATGCTCACATATATATACATATATACATATATACATATACATATATACATATATGTATATATGCTATACAAAAATGAAATGAATAAAAGCAGTGACACAGAAGACAGAAGGGAAGAATTTGGATTATATTTTGCTATTGGAAGGTACCTACACTATCTGTAAAAAGAGAACAATGTTATTTGAAATAGTCTTGGATTAACTGGAAATGCACATTAAAAACTCCAGGGAAACCACTCAAAAAAGTTAAAACAAAAAAAGTATAACAGATACAGTAAGAAAGGAGAGAAAATGAAATAATAAGTGCTCAAATTAAAACCACAAAGAAAAACCTAAGTATGAGACCTGAAACCATAGAACTCTTAAAAGAAAAAACATAGGCAGTAATCTCTTGGACATTGGTCTTAGCAACATATTTATGGATATGCCTCCTCAGGCAAGGATAACAAAAGCAAAAATAAGGTATTGCAACTAAACTAAAATAAAAAACCTTTACACAAAGTAAAGGAAACAATCAACAAAACAAAAAGCCATCCCTACTGAATGGGAGAAGATATTTGCAAATGATACATCCAATAAGGGTTAAGATTCAAAATATATGAAGTAGTTACACAAGTTAACACCAAAAGTTAATCCAATTAAGAAATGGGCAGAGGTTCCAAATGGACATTTTTCCAAAGAAGTCATACAGATCACCAAGAGACACATAAATAGCCCCATATCACTAATCATCAGAAAACTGTAAATCAAAAGCACAATGAGATACCACCTCATACCAGCAAGAATGGCTATTATCAAAATCACAAGAAATAACAAATGTTGGCAAAAAAGTAGAGAAAACAGAACCCTCGTGCACACCTGGTGGCACTATGTATTGGTGCAACCAGTGTAGAAAACAGTATAGAGAGTCCTCAAAAAATTAAAAAGAGAAATACCATATGCCCTAGGAATTCCACTACTGGGTTATCTACCCCAAAATGATGAACACACTAATTTGAAAGATAAATGCAACCTTATGTTTATTATACCATTATTTAAAACAGCCAAGGTATGGAAGGAAGTCAAGTGTCCATCAATAGATGAATGGATAAAGAAGATATATTGTATATGTATATACAATGGAATATTACTCAGCCATAAAAGAAAAATGAGGTCTTGACATTTGTGACAACATGGATGGATCTAGAGGTTATAATGCTAAATGTAATATCAGGGAAAGACAAATACTACATGACTTTAATTATCTGTGGAATCTAAAAAAACAAAACAAACAAAAACCAGAAACAGACTCAGAAATACAGAGTTTGTTAACTGGTGGTTGCCAGAAGGCAGGGAGGTGGGGGAATGGGTAAAATAAGTGAAGGGGATTAAGAGGTACAAACTTCCAGTTATAAAATAAGTAAGTCATGTAGATTAAAAGTACAGCATAGGGAATATAGTAAATAATATTGTAATAATGTTGTATGGTGACAGGTGGCGGTTACACTTACCACAGGGAGCAATAAGTAATGTATAGAATTGTCAAATCAGTATGTTGTATACCTGAAACTACTATAACACTGTATCTCAACTATACTTCAATAATAAATTTTAAAAAAAGATAAAAAAGAGTGAGACAAAAATAGGAACAAAGAATGTGGGCAATGAATAGAAAGCAGTAACAAAAATATGGTAAATGTTAATCAAATTACATAAATGTCACTTTAATATCAATAGCTAAAATACACAAAAGAGAGTATCAGAAAAAATAAAACAATTGTTTTATTTTATGGTCTACAAGAAAACCATTTTTTTAAAAGACTTTATTTTAAAGAGAGAGACAGAGAATGCACACGAGCAGGGGGAGGGGAAGAGGGAGAGGATCTCAAGCAGACTCCACACTGTGCACAGAGCCCAAAGCAGGGCTTAATCTCATAATGCAGGGCTCAATTTCTCTCTAGATCATGATCTGAGCCAAAATAAACAGACAAATATATAGATTAGACACAGATAATTACAGATCAATAAAAAGGCATATGTATACTAAAAGTAAATGATGGAGGGGTGCTGGGTGGCACAGTCCATTGAGCAACCAACTCTTAGGTTTCAGCTCAGGTCAGATCTCAGAGTTGTGAGATTGAGTCCCACATTGGGCTCCATGCTTAGTGTGGAGTCTGCTTGAGTGTCTCTTTCCCTCTTCCTCTGCCCCTCCCCACTGCACTCTCTTTAAAAAAATCTTTAAAATACCTTAAAAAGAATCTCCTAAAAAAATCTTGTAAAAAATCTTTAAAAGCTTATCTTAGAAGAAAAAATCTTAGAGGTGCCTGGGTGGCTTGGTGGGTTAAAGCCTCTGCCTTTGGCTCAGGTCATGATCTCAGGATCCTGGGATTGGGCCCCATATCCAGCTCCCTGCTCAGCGGGGAGCCTGCTTCCCCCGATGAGAGAGCTCTGCCTGCCTCTCTGCCTCTTTGTGATCTCTGTCAAATAAATAAATTAAATATTTTTTTAAAATCTTAAAAAAGAGAAAGTAAATGGATGGAAAAGATACACCATGCTAACACTAATTAGAAGAAAGTGGGACTACAGAATGCCTGGGTGGCTTAATCAGTTGAGCATCTGTCTTCAGTTAGGGTCATGATCCTGGGGTCCTGGAATTGAGTTCCACATCAGGCTCTATGCTCAGTGGGGAGTCTGCTTCTCCCTCTTCCTGCAGCTCCTCCTGCTTGTGCTTTCTCTGACAAATAAATAAAATCTTTTAAAAAAAGAAAAAAGAAAGAGTAACTATATTAATTTCAGAAACAATAGACTTCAGAACAAGGAGAGTTAACAGAGATAAACAGGAGAATTACATAATGATAAAGGAATCAATTCTCCAAGAAAACAATTCTTAATGTGTATGCACCTAACAATGATACATCAAAATAAACCTGATAAACAAAAACAAAATAAATAAAAACAAAACAAAAACAAAAATAAAAACTGATAGAATTGCACAGGAAAACAGATGAATCTACTATTACAGCTGAAGACCTCAAGACCACTATATCAGAAATGGACAGATACAGCAGGCAGAAAAGACAGTAAGAATGTAGTTGAACTCAAAAGCACTATCAATAAGCTGAATATAATTGATATCTATCAACTACTTCATCCAACAACGGCAGAATACATATGATTCTCAAGCTCACATGGAACATTCACCAACCTAGACCACACATTCTGGGCCATAAGGCCATACATTAACAAACTTAAAAGATGAGAATTCATATAATGTCTCTTCTCAGCCTACAATGAAATCAAACTAGGGGAAAAAAAAAAAAAAACCAGAAAGAGAGCTGGAATATTCCAAAATATCTGGAGATTAAACAATGTACTTCTAAATTATAAACAGGCCAAAGAATAAATCTCAAGAGAAATGCAGAAATAATTTTGAACTAAAGGAAAATGTAAATACAACTTTTCAAAATGTGCAGGATACAATGAAAGCAGTACTTAGAGGAAAAATGGTAGCACTGAATGCATATATTAGAAAGGAAGATCTAAAATCAAAAACATAACATAAGCTGCCACTCCCCGCCCCCCCCCAAAAAAACAGAGGAAGAATAGCAAGTTAAATCCAAAGGAAGCAAAAGAAAAGAAAAAAATTAAAATTAGAGCAGAAAACAATGCAACTGAAGAAGGAAATCAACAGAAAAAAAAAATCAATGAAGCCAAAAGCTCATTTTTTGAAATATCAGATAAAACTGATAAGAGAAATGGCACAAATTACTAGTATCAGAAGTCAAAGAGGTGCCTGTGCTCAGGTGGCTGGGTGTCCAACTCTTGATTTTGGCTCAGGTTATGATCTCAGGGTCATGAGATAAAGACCTGCATCAGCCTTTATGCTCAGCGTGGAATCTGCTTGTCCCTCTCCCTCTGTTCCTACCCCAATTCATGCATGCACTCTTTATCTCTCTCTCAAATAAATAAAAATCTTTTAAGATTTTTTTTTTTTTATTTGACTGAGAGAGATCACAAGCAGGCAGAGAGGCAGGCAGAGAGAGAGAGGAAGGGAAGCAGGCTTCCCGCTGAGCAGAGAGCCTGAAGCGGGGCTCAATCCAAGGACCCCGGGATCACGACCCAAGCCAAAGGCAGAGGCCCTAACCCACTGAGCCACCTAGATGCCCCAATAAAAATCTTTTAAAAATATATCTTAAAGTATTTCAAAAAAAAAAAAAAGAAGAAGAAGAAGAAGAAGAAATGAAAGAGGGGCTATCACTACAGGTCCCACAGTCATCAAAAGAATAATCAGGGAATACCACCAATGTCTATGTGCCCACAAATTAGGTAACTTAGAAGAAACAGACTAATTCCTTGGAAGATACAATGTGTCAAAACTAAAAAAAAAACCCTCAACAAATGAAGAAATAGGCAATTTGAATAGGTCTGTATCTACTAGAGAAATTAAATCATAATTAATAACTTTTTTTAATAGTTTGCATTTTAAAGATTTTATGTATTTATTTGACAGAGAGAAATCACAAGTAGATGGAGAGGCAGGCAGAGAGAGAGAGAGAGAGGGAAGCAGGCTCCCTGCTGAGCAGAGAGCCCGATGCGGGACTTGATCCCAGGACCCTGAGATCATGACCTGAGCCGAAGGCAGCAGCCTAACCCACTGAGCCACCCAGGTGCCCCATAATTAATAACTTTTAAGACAGAGAGCACCAGGTTCTGATAAGCTCTCTGGTGAATTCTAGCAAATAGGAAGATATTTTACCAACTCTCTATAATCTTATCTAGAAGACAGAAGCAGAGGGAATACTTCCTAATTCAGGCTATAGGCCAGCATTAGTCCAATACCAAAACCAAGACATTACAAGAAAACTAAACTAATATTGCTCATAAACATATATACAAAAGTCCTGAACAAAATATTATCCAACAATGTATAAAAAGAATTATATACCATAACCACATGGGATTTATCCTAGGTATACAAGGCTGGCTCAATATTTGAAAAATCAATTAATACAACCATCACATCAAGAGACTAAAGAAAAATCACAAGATCATATCATTAGATGCAGAAAAAGTATCTGACAATATTCAAATTCTACTCATGATAAAAATTCTCAGCAAACTAGGAACAGAAAGGAAGTTCCTCAATTTGATAAAAAAAAAAAAAAATCGACAAAAACCTACATGTAGTTAACTAACTGCACACTTAATGGCGAGACTCTCAAAGCTTTCCCACTAAGATCAGGAACAAGACAACGATACCTTCTCTCACCACTCCTCCTCATACTGCAAGTCCTAACCAATGAAATAAGAAAAGAAATAAAAGGTACATAGGCTAGAAAAGAATAAATACAACTGTCTTTGTTCACAGATGACATGACTGTCTATGTAGAAAATCCAAAAAGAAAAAAAAAGACAAAAACTCCTAGACTAGTAAGTGATTACAGCAAAGTTTCAAGATACAAGATTAATATACAAAAGTCAACTACTGTCATATAGATCAGCAATGAACAGGTGGAATTTGAAATTAAAAACATATAATTTACATTAGCATCCCTCCAAAATGAAATACTCAGGTACAAATCTAATGAAATATGTAAAGGATCTATATGAGGAAAATTATAAAACTCTAAATGAAAAAAATCAAAGAACTAAATAAATTGCAAGATAATCCATATTCATGAACCAGTAGACTCAATATTGTCAAGATGTCAGTTCTTCCCTCCTATGATATATAGAGTCAATACAACCCCAGCCAAAATCCAGGAAATTATTTTGTGGATCTTGACAAACTGATTCTAAAGTTTATATGGAGAGGATCTCAAGCAGACTCCACACTATGCTAGTCAGCACGATACTGCAGGAGGTGAATAAAGTTGGAGGACTGATGCTACCAAATGTCAAGATTTACAGCAAAGTTACACTAATCAAGAAAGGATGGTATCTGCAAAAAGAACAGACAAATAGATTAATGAAAAAGAATACAGAGCTATGAAACAGACCCACATAAATATGCTTAACCGACACTTGACAAAGGAGCAACAGACATACAAGGGAGCTGTCTTCTCAGCAAATGGTGCTAAAACAACTGAACATCCACGTATGAAAAGAGCTAAACAAAGCCTTTCTATCCTTCACAAAAATTAACTCAAAATGGGGGTTCCTGGGTGGCTCAGTGGGTTAAGCCCCTGCCTTCAGCTCAGGTCATGGTCTCAGGGTCCTGAGATCGAGCCCCACATAAGGCTCTCTGCTCAGCAGGGAGCCTGCTTCCCTCTTTCTCTCTGTCTACCTCTTTGCCTACTTGTGATCTCTCTCTCTCTGTGTCCAATAAATAAATAAAATTTTAAAAAAATTAACTCAAAATGGTTGACAGACCTAAATGCAAAATATAAGACTCTTAGAAAATAAGAGAAAACCTAGATGCCCTGGGATTTGAGAATGACTTTAGATACAACATCCCAGGCACAATCCCGTAAAGAAATACCTGATAAGTTGTGCTTCATTAAAATTAAGAATTTCCGCTCTATAAAATACAATGTCAAGAGAATGAGAAGACAAGCTACAGACTTAGAGAAAATCTTTGCAAAATATGTATCTATGGATTATTTTCTAAAATATATAAAGAACTGTTAAAAATTCAACAGTAAGAAAACAAACAACCCAATTTAAAAATGGCCCAAAAAATGTACAGATGGCAAATAAGCACATGAAAAGATGTTCAAAATCTTATGTCATTAGGGATTTGCAAATTAAAACAACAATCAGAAAGATGTCCCTAAACACCTTTTAGAATAGCCAAAATAACAGGACACAGACAACACTAAACACTGATAAATATAGGAAGCAAAGAACTCTCATTTGTTATTGACAGGAATGCAAACAGATACAGCCACACAGTTAAGAGTGTCACAGTTTCTTAAAAAACTGAACCCACTATTAGCATACAATCCAGAAATCATGCTCTTTGGTATCCCAAACGAGTTAAAAATTTATGTCCACAAAAAACCTATATAAGAATATTTATGCTTTATTCATAACTGCCAAAAGGTGGAAGCAACCAAGATGTCCTTCAGTAGGTGAATGGATAAACAGACTGTGGTACATCCCGACAATGGACCACTGAACACTAGAAAGAAAAGAGCTACCAAGCCATCAAAAGACACGGAGAAAACTTAAATGCATAATACTAAGTATATCTGAAGAGACTACATACTGTATGATTCCAACTATATGGCATTCGGAAAAGGCAACACTATGGAGTCATTAAGGGGCGCCTGGGTGGCTCAGTGGGTTAAGCCGCTGTCTTCGGCTCAGGTCATGATCTCAGGGTCCTGGGATCGAGTCCCGCATCGGGCTCTCTGCTCAGCAGGGAGCCTGCTTCCTCCTCTCTCTCTCTATCTCTCTGCCTGCCGCTCTGCCTACTTGTAATCTCTGTCAAATAAAATAAATAAAATATTAAAAAAAAAAAAAAAGATGGAAGGTTGGGCACCTGGCTGGCTCAGTGGGTTAAATCCTCTGCCTTCAGCTCAGGTCATGATTCTAGGGTCCTGGGATCGAGCCCCACATCGGGCTCTCTGCTCAGCAGGGAGCTTGTTCCCCCTCTTTCTCTGCCTGCTTCTCTGCCTACTTGTGATCTCTGTCAAATGAATAAATAAAATCTTTTTTTAAATAAATAAATAATAAAAAGATTGAAGGTTGTCACGATTAGGTGGTAGGGAAGGATGAATAAGCAGAACACAGAAGAGTTTAAAGGCAATAAAGGTATTCTGTATATTACTATGATGCTAGTTATATGTCATACATTTCTCAAAACACACAGAATGTATAACACCAACAGTAAACCCTAATGTAAACTATGGACTTTGGGTAATGATGTGTCAATGTAGGTTCATGAATTTAACAAATGTGCCACTCTAGTGGGGGCTGTTTATAATGGGGGAGGCTATGGAAGAAGGGATGGTATATGGAAATTCTCTGTATATTCTGCCCAATTTTGCTATGAACTTAAAACTGTTCTAAAAAAAAACTATTTAAGGTATGTGTGTATTAGAGTGTCTTAATATATTTTATTAATATATAATTCATCAATCCTAAGACACATCTTTTCACATTTTAACAACTGTAAAATCAGGACACATCCTAAAATATCATTATTATTTAACAGTTATCATTTTTTTCTTAATAGTTAGAATATAGTATATTAATACCTGCAGATTACACAGATAGATGTACCATAGGATTGATCAAATACATTCTAGAATACATAGCTTAACTTTTGAAAGAATTAGATGAGTTTGTTAGTATTAATAACCAAACGTTTTTCATATACAAACCTTATCAAATATAATAAATGTGGGTTTTCTACTAGCAGACTGACTTCTAATTAACTCCTCAGTGGATTAATTTGGCAACTTTTGTGTTACTTTTATGATTAATCACCTCTATTTGTGTATCACTAACTGTGCTACATTCTTCTTCTGATCTAAACAATTTCTTCATTCAGATGTCAAGTCTCTCAGATATAATCATCACCTTCACAACCCTTGGATGCATTAAGAGCTGCCTTCATTTCTTACGTTAAGTATGCTTTGAAAATTCATCTATTCTAACATCTTCTATCAGATTTCTAAAGCTATGAGAATTAGGTTTTTAGTATTTAATTAATGGATAATTTGTTTTTGGAATCCTGTAGGAAAAAAGGCTAGCTTTTTATTCACTTCTGGTTCTTCTACCAAAATTATTACATTTTTACCAATTCTCTCCCCTCACCTCCTTTTAGTCATTTCTCTAGTCCTGCAAAATCTTACCCATCTGGCTTTACAGAGTCAGCTATAAAATTAATTCAAAGAATCAAACAGATTCTCCACTTTAAAATACCCTTTTAAAATCAAATTTATGTCTCCTCATTGAAAATTAGTCAACTCTGACCATTCCTGTTCTACCAGTTTAAAAAAAAAGAAAGAAAAAGGATGCTGTTGCAAGTTATAAATTTCTGTGGACAATGCCACCAATTGACAGAAGGGTTCTAAGAAACACTTGGCAAAACTCCAGAAACCACAGTGTACTTCACCCACTCATAAGGAAAAGCACACTTTGTTTTCTTCACCGTCACAATTTGGAATTTAGAAAAATGTAGTGATACAATCCTTAAAGAAATGTCAATATTTCTGCAGCCCAATTCTAACAAAATAAAATGTAAATGACAGGTGAGAAATAATTATTTTTGTATTAAGCCACAGAATATGACCTTTTTTTGTCTATTTCACTGATGTAATACCAGTAAAATCATTTATGCTTATGCCTGTTCAACTGACATGAAAATGAATTTGTGAATGAGCACATTCAAGAATCAAGTATTTTAAAGTTAGTGAATATTACGCACAATGAAAAACAGTCTTTAAAAAATTATTCATCAATAACTTGATGGGGTGTGGGTTATAGCAATGTGCACATTTTTCAAAACTGAATGGACTGTACAGATAAGACCTGCGCATTTCACTTTATATATATATATGCATATATATATTGCCATATACATAAATCATACATCAATTTTTAAAACTTAATCAATAAATTAGAATATGGTATGGGGAAAGAAAAAAAAATCCTGTGGGGTTGGATTAGAATTGGAGGTATCTGTATAAACTAAAATTATTATTTTAATAATTTAAAAATGTATTCCCTAAATATGTTCACTGAAAGGGACTAGAAGCAATGACACCAGTACCAATAAAACACCTAATTCCCAGATCTTGGTTCCTATATATTCTTTCCAGTTAACTCTAACGGTGAGATAACTGGAGATGACCATTTTCTCCCTATCTCTTTAGATGATTGTGTTCCAATTCCCCCGCCTTTTTTAAAGATTTATTTATTTATTTTTCTTTTTAAAAGATTTTATTTATTTGACAGAAAGACAGTGAGAAAGGTAATACAAGCAGGGGGAGTGAGAGAGGTAGAAGCAGGCTCCCTGCTGAGCAGGGAGCTTGACAAGAGGGCTTGATCCCAGGACCCGGGGATCATGACCTCAGCTGAGGGCGGATGCTTAACGACTGAGCTACCTAGGCGCCCCTAAAGATTTATTTATTTTAGAGAAGGGAAGAGATAGAGACTACCTGCTGGGTGCAGAGCCCAACGCAGGGCTCAATTCCAAGACCCTGCAACATGACCTGAGCCGAAATCAAGAGTTGGACACAACTGACTGAGCCACCCAGGTGCCCCTCAATTTCCCTTTTTATAAGGATACCAATCACATTGGATTAGGGTCCACTTTAATAGCATCATTTAATTCAATGACATCTGCAAAGACAGTTTCTCCAAATAAGGTCACATTCTGAGAACCTAGCAGTATTTTATAAGGGAATAAATGGAATTTTATGGAGAAATTTTATGAGAAACAAGAAATTTGCATGGTCTTCAAGTACCTCCCCATAGATAAACATAACCATTAGTTGTGATGAGGGAAATAGTAACTATTTAATGGAGAAAATGGACATCTTGACAAGGCAGTAGGCAAGGGTTATTATGTTTCTGAATATGTTACCCTGAGAAAGGACATATTATCATTTATGGAGAATTTGGGCCAGAGATGCATCACCTAAGCCCAAAATGAAAAAGTCTCAGATAACTCCACATGGTGGAATATGTATAAAATAACTGGCTTATATTCTTCAAAAATGTTAGAATAACGACAGGCCTGCTCCAAATTAAAGAGATATGAAAACTAAACACAATATGTGATCCCACATTCAATCCTCTACTATTGTGGAAGGAAAAAAATTCTAAAAAGGACTTCGTTGAGACAACTGACGAACAGGAATAGAGATATAGATTAAAGTAGTGTATCAATGTTAAATTTTCTGAATTTGATACCCTAGGTGTGATTACATATGAGAATATCCTTGTTTCTGGAAAATAGAAACTACAGCGGAAAGGGTATAAGGCCATGATATATGTGACTGTTATTCTCTCAGTCCATCAAAAATAGAGCATGTGTGTGAATGTGTGTGTGCAGGTGGGTAAAGGAAAGAGCGAGAGAACCAGAGAATGAGACAAATGTGGAAAAATGTAAAAAACTGATAAATCTAGGTAAGAATAGATGGGATTCTTATCTAGGCAAGAATACAATTCTTGCATCTTCTCTAATTATGAACTTCAGAATAAAAACAAAAATGAATAAGTTCATGTATTGTAGTCCTAGGCCTCAGTACCTCAGAATGTGACCTTATTTGGAGACAATGTCTTTGCAGAGGTCATCAAATTAAAATGATGTCATTAGAGTAGGCCCTACTCCAATGTGATTGGTATCCCTATAAAGAAGGAAAATTTGACACAGGCATATCCAAAAGAGACAGGGAGAAAATGGCCGTTTACAACCCCAAGAATGCTTGAGGCTATGAGAAGGTAAGGAAAGAGGTGTGGAACAGAGCCTTCCCTAGCACCTTCAGAGAAAGCATGGCCCAGGCAAAAACTTGATTCCAAAACTTGATATGAGCCTCCAGAAATATGAGAAAACAATTTTCTGCTATTCTAAGCTGAAACAAACAAACAAAAAACAATGAAAGAATTAGAACAGTAATAAAACCACCTATAGAATACTATGCTAAAACAAAATAGGTTTCAGGTATCTGAGATGTATTTCACCAAATGAAGATGTTTAAAAAACACAAATACTTGCTCAAATACATGTTCACCAAAGACTGAAGAAATCATCAAACACCAACCTTGCTCTCTACAACTTGTGATATAGGGTGCCTGCGTGGCTCCTTCGGCTCGGGTTGTGATCCCAGGGATCCTGGGATCAAGTCTCCAGTCCTGTTCCCTGCTCGGTGGGGAATCTGCTTCTCCCTCTACTCTTCCCTGCTGCTCATGATCTCTCTCTCATAAATAAAAATCTTTTAAAAATAAATAAAACTGCAATATAAAAAAATCAACCAAACTCAGTGTACTATCCCTATAATAAGTGCTTCTAAGATAATCTAAATCCCAAACGGACAATACCCTAAAATTGATTTAACAAAGTTATCACTAAAGATCATTAAACAGTTAATGTTTTATCATTAAAGATCATTAAACAGTTAACATAAACAACAGTTATCATTAAAGAGGGGATTTTTAAAATCCCCATAAGGACAAAAGGAAAAGTGTTAAAACTTAAAAAAAAGTTAAATGTTGAGTGGTTTAAGCATACAACAATTAATAAGCTGTTTATATATTAATAGAAGAGTTTATAAAATATAATGGAAAAACAATCTCACGGTGGCACTTAAAAATATACTTCAAAATTTTACTGAAAGTCATAAAAGACTAATAAAAGAAGGTATGCCATTGTATGCGTTAGAAAACTATACACTACAAAATGTCAGTTCTCTCCAAATCAATGAAAACATGTTAACAGGCTTCTGAAAGGAATCAGATAAAAGGACTCTTTGAAGACATTTGGAAAAATAAACTTTGGAATATCCCACACTTTTGCAAAAAAAGAATTTGCCTCACCAAGTACTAAAATATAGTGAAAGCTATATCAATATAAATAGTGTGATTCTACAAGAGACAGATTATAAGGAAACCAAGAGTAGATCCAGAAATACAGAATATAATAAAAGTGGCATCTCAAATCAGTAAAAGGTAATGAGAGAACTTGCTAACCATGTGGAAAAGCTCAAGTTGGATCCTTACCTCATGCAACAAAATTAATTCTAGATAAATAAAAGGTTAAAATGTAAAATGTGAAGCTATAAAAGAACTTGAAAATAATATTGCAATGGGGAACAAATTTCTTAAGTTTGACATCAAAACTAGAAACCATAAAGGAAAGGCTGATGTAAATTGTTACTGGAGATATTACTGAATACAATTTTTCCTGTTTTATGTAGCAATCTTAATAAAGCCAACAACATTATTATAATCCTGGGTGTGCTTTTAGAGTTGTGGTTAGGGCAGTAAGATCACAGTATTATATTCTACGCATTTGAATTCATTTTAAGGAGAACAATTTTCCACTCTGCTATGACAACTGACTTTTCCTGTAATGATCAGGAGGTTACTGAATATAAAAAGTACTTAACCTCCTTTTTTTTTTCACATTTCTGTGACTGCGGTCTTTAGTTGGAATAAAAAATTACCTAAAATTCAGGTAACAACTTCTAAGTTGGTACTGAGTTATTGAAATGGATACTTTTCAAATTAATATTTCAACTTTTCAAATTAATATTCTAGATAAAGAAATAAGAACTACCTACAAAAATTGTTTTTCTCCCCTAAGCTAGTACCACGGGGTCTGAGTGCTACTTGTACCCTGACTGGTTAAATCGCCTGTGTTATAAGCAAATGTTTACTCTATAGAAAGAAAACAAGCCCTACTTATTTAAATGGGATATCCCCTGTCAAATCCCTAGGTTCTTCTCCTGCCATTTACATCACAGTCAGTCAAGCATTTGTATCTACAGTAGTAGTCCTAGTATTCCAGAAAGTATTCCTAATGTTGTTCAGACTTTTCAGCATCATTATTTTTACTTTCCAAATCCTTTTTTAAAGATTTTTATTTATTTATTTGACAGAAAGAGAGCTCACAAGTAGGCAGAGAGGCAGGCAGAAAGAGAGAGAGGAGGAAGCAGGCTCCCCACTGAACAGAGAGCCCGATGGGGGGCCCGATCCCAGGACCCTGAGATCATGATCCAAGCCGAAGGCAGAGGCTTTAACCCACTGAGCCACCCAGGCGCCCCCTAAATCCTCTTTGGTCCTTTCATAAATTAGCCCCAAAGGCAGCACTACATGGTATAAAACCTCAGTTACATAATGAATTTACACAGGGCCTAAAGGCTTAAACCAGCAAGAGTCCATCCTCAGTGCCAACTAAGCATGTTCCTCAGCCACCACTTGGGACTTAGGCCAAAAGAGGGGGAGGCAGAGGGGTCCTATCACAGCAGGCAGGAGCTACGTTCGGAGGAATCAACTGCGCAAACACCACTGAGACACTGCAGAGGAAGGAGGGCAGAAAACCTGGCAGCGTGAAGTCTGTCACGACACCGACCAGAATGGGTTTTCATACATGAAATGGTGCTGGCGGTTAGAATAGGGACTGGAGCGAATTAGGGAACGGTGAGGAAGAGGAGGCAGAGCAAGCAGACAGCTGAGTCTCTGAAGCATGTGGCTATGCAGAGAGTGGGAGATGACTTTCTTACCAAAGTCTGTGCTTCCAATTGTGTGCTGATGGGAATAAACCAACAAGGAGGCAAGGACTGAAGGAGAGAGGAGAAACAGGGAAAATTCTCCTATATACCACAAACAAATAGAGCTAACCTGCTGATAATTATCTCTGTGCTTTTATCAACCTCAACAAAAACAATTTAGCACTTTTATACAAGCTGCCCTATAAATTTCCCGGTTAGGGGGGGGGGGGGCAGGCAAAGGGAGGGGGCAAATCTCAGGCAGGCTCCCAGCGCAAAGCCTGATGCGGGACTCCATCAAAATCAAGAGTTGGACACTTAACCAATTGGGCTTCCCTGTGCCCCTCTTGGTGATATTTTTAATTCTGAAGCAACAATATTTTCATACAGACTCATTTATGAATTACTGGTGTTCAAAACATATTTTCTTTGCTCTCTTCATATTCTTAAGTAACTCAGCTTATGTAAGAGATTTTACGTCCAGGAAATTTCTCTTCTTATATATGTGCGTGACTTCTTTTTCTCACAGCAACATCACTAACTCTATTTCATTCTCATTTTTTAAAAATTCCTGTTGAGGGCGCCTGGGTGGCTCAGTGGGTTAAGCCGCTGCCTTCGGCTCAGGTCATGATCTCAGGGTCCTGGGATCGAGTCCCGCATCGGGCTCTCTGCTCGGCAGGGAGCCTGTTTCCTCCTCTCTCTCTGCCTGCCTCTCTGCTTACTTGTGATCTCTCTCTGTCAAATAAATAAATAAAATCTTTAAAAAAAAAAAAAATTCCTGTTGATGTTTGAGCTCCTGTTGTAGTAAAGTTTTTCATTACACATCTTCTCCACATATTGTGTTAATCATAGTTCTAACTATAAATTGTTTCTTAAGTCCTAAACTGTGGTCTTTTGAAAGACACATGTAAAAATGTTCTTTATTTTCATAAAAAAGTATACGCTCTCCTGTTTTTCCTACAACACAGGCAGCTCAATCGTAGGTTTCTCCATTTTGACAGAGATATTAGCAGTGTCAATTTAGTACTAGGGAGACATGAGGAAGTGCCAGAGACCAGAGCACCCTCTACTTAGCTCCACTACCTGCTATTAACTGGGAATAAAAGACTGGTGCTATCATCCAGTTTTTCAAGATGAGTCAAACATCTGGATATTCTTTTTGCAAAATCTCCCAATTTTTGTTTGCAACTAATTAGAAAAAGTACAGTATAAGCCAAAAATAAAATGCCTGCAGGACAAATTGAGCTGACAGACCACTGGTTTACAACCTCTAGGTTAAGGGGTCATAATGGGTGTGCTTACTTATTTCTCCTTCACTTTTTTCTTGATTTTAGGTCATTCTTCCTTCCAAGCAGAGATACCACAAGTCTTTTTTTTTTTTTTTTTTTTTTTTTTTAGATTTTATTTATTTGAGAGAGAGCGAGCGCACAAGTTGGGGCAAGGGGGAATGGCAGAGGCAGAGGAAGAAGCAGGCAGGCTCTCCACTGAGCAGGGAGCCAGATGCGGGGCTCGATTCCAGGATCCCGGGATCATGACCTGAGCCAAAGGCAGACACTTAACCAACAGAGCCATGCAGGCGCCCTCGTAAGTTTTTCTCTAAGATACTCATTTAGAGATTCAAAGTGAGGTTAAATGGCCTATGACCATCACCAACTGCCATTAAACATTTCTATTTTTTAAAGTAATATATCATATTTGCATTTTGATACTAGTTTGGGATTGCAATGAAATTCACCTTTAAATTTATACTTGTTCTTGAGAAGTTTTCATATGTCTACAGAAGTATGACAATTAGCATTTATAGATCACCTACAGTGGGTCAGGCACATTACTAATCATTTTCACACTTTGGTATTTCATTAAAGCCAAAATTACCTTGTAAAGTAGATTTTATTATCTCATTTTACAGATGACTTGCAACAGTTCACAAAGTGCTCCGTTTTTGTTTCTCTGCCCTCAGAATCCAGAAGTGGTTAATTAGGCTTGCTTTTTTGACAGGTATCATCAATCAAGAATAATTACAACCATCTTAAATCACAATAACAAAAATGCAAAGTAAAAGTATTGAGCAATGATATCCTTTGGAACAACAACAACAAAAAAAAAAAAACAAAAAAAAAAAACAGCTAAACCTTCATTTCAATTTCTTTAAGTCCTTAGGTCCACTAACCTTCCATTCACTGAAAGAGTCATAATTATTTTCAAGACAAGTAAAATTGAAGTCAGCTCTTCTTTTTGGTTCATGTTTCTTTCCTAGGGCCTCTAAGAACACTGACCATTTTACCAAAAAAAAAAAAAAAAAAAAAAAAAAAAAGAATCTTTTCATTAATTAAAAAGGACAACAAAAGAGCACAGGCAGCTGTGACCATGGAACTACTGAGCATGTGTGCTGGGCAAGGCCACGTGGTAGGCCCTGTAACACAGAACCAAGTACAGTTCCCTACCTGCTTGGGGCTCACAGTTTCTAGGAAGGGAAACAGATCTTAAAGAAATGTCCATACAAATAATTTAATGGCAGTCATGATACATGCCACCAAAGAAACTTAAAATGGGGTGTTAATATGGTTTTGATAAAGTTGTACAAGTCTATGAAAAACATGGGCAGAATCTCAGTATAATCAGGGAGATAAAGAGATGAACTCTTCTGTTCCTGTGAAGTGGCTCCTTTAAAAACAAGAGAGTCTGAAGAATTACATTAAATCTCTATAAATACTCAATTCTATTTATATTTTATATATCCTACTCTAAGTTTCTTTAAATTCAATTCTGAGGGACGCCTGGGTGGCTCAGTTGGTTAAGCAGCTGCCTTCAGCTCAGGTCATGATCCCAGTGTCTGGGGATGGAGTCCCACATCGGGCTCCTTGCTCGGCAGGGAGCCTGCTTCTCCCTCTGCCTCTGCCTGCCTTCTGTCTGCCTATGCTCGCTCGCTCTCTCTCCCTCTATCCCTGACAAATAAATAAATAAAATCTTTAAAAAATTAAAAAAAAAAATTCAATTCTGATGTCTTCAAAGCCACTCACTCCCCTATAAGACTCACACACACACATAAATAATGAAATTCAGTATTTTAAAAAACAAAACATTTATCAGCATTTAAGTCCAATGCCCAATGAACATTTAAATATAATATGCCTTATATGTTTATCAAAAGTAAAAACAGCCAAAACCAGTAACGAATATTCATCAAATAATGTGGAAAGAATGGTTAAAATATAACTTTTCTGAAACCATGTAAAGAAAAAAACCTTACTGTTAATTTTTTAAGTATATGGAAACTATGATAAATAAGCCAATTATTTGGCTTTAGAAAAATATGTAAGAATAACATGGGTTAGGAAGGTACAAAAGCAGTAAAGCACTAAAACTAGCCACAGTCTTCCAGTAAAAAACTGGCACCTAACATAAGGAATAATTAATAAAAACTTTTAAAACATGCTTAAGAAAATATATCCAAAATGGGTCTCAGATCTCACTAGCATTTAATGATTTTATGTTAAAATAATAAATAACAAATGTACAAATTGTTCAAATACAATAAATACTTATAAACATAAATACATTAAAGATCTGTCAAGAGATTTATCTCCACTTTCCTCTTTTTTCCAAGGTTTACCTCTATCTAATTTATATATATATATATTTAATGGTTCAAGTAACCTCCTACAGCAGCATACTCTATTCTCACTAGTCACTTTTAAACATCTTTCCTGCTTCATTCAGTCTTATATTAGGAACACATGTCAACCTTTTTGGAACAAGGTCCACACTTAGACATATGAAGTTCAAAGAAATGCTCATGTGGTCCTGACGATGCCATGCAACTTAAATGAAAAATTCACAAATCCTCACAAACTCAGCTTTTCTTACCCCTTCCAAAAACTGCCTTTAAAAGGACAAGTAAACCAAAACAGGAGTCATCTTATCATCCCATATTTATTAAACATCTAATACATTTTGGGGCGCCTGGGTGGCTCAGTTGGTTAAGCATTCGCCTTCACTCTGGGTCATGATCTCGGGGTCCTGGGATCAAGCCCCTGCTCAGCGGGGAGCCTGTTTCTTCCTCACCCTCTGCAGTTCCCCCTGCTTGTGCTCTCTTGCTCTGTCAAATAAGTAAAATCTAAAAAAAAAAAAAAAAACACCCAAAACCCAAATATATTTAAGGTACTCCATATAAATGATATGATAGGAGCCAGACAGTCATGTAACCAAGCTTTCACTTTCCTTGTAAGCTAATACCTACTTTACCAGGTTATTTTAAAGATCCCCCATAATGGCACAGTATTTGGCATACTGTATGCACACAAATGGTGGCTAGTAAAATTATTTTAAATTAAACGAGAGACAGGAAACAAATAGGAAGAAAATGAACAGTACAAATTGGCATTAAAACCCCTACCAAAGCAGAGAAAAAGAAGAAATGCCCATGATCCCAGATGAAACTAAAGCTTCATCGAAAAGGTAAGAGACAGCCTCTGCCTACCAAGAAGTCTCTCGGACTTTCAGACAGGAGGGAAAAGGAGTGATTAACAGAGAAGCAGAGATAAGACTGCAGAATTAGGGGCACAGCATAGAAAGCTAAATCCAGTATCGTTATCACTGAGGGGAAAAAAAAGAAAAGAAGAGATTAGAACTAAATCATGCACTAGAAAGAGTAAAACCTGTATGAACAGGACAAAACAGAACATCAAGTCCCAAAGTCCAATCACAAATTTTTATCACAAGTTATCTTTTCTCTTTTAGAAAAAAAAGGGTGTTGAGACAACAGTCTGTTTAGATAACACAACACCTACTCTCAAAATACTAAAAAGACTGATAGAAATGTGACTGCCTATTTCTATAATATAATCTAACTACTGACGACAGTGACCTTCTTTAGAAGAGTATTAAGCAAATTGAGGAACATTACTAATACTCAAAATGACCTAGAAATGAGAAGGGAAACGCAATACTTTTTATTGGGCTGATAATATTAAGCAGAGGAATAAGCAGTTTACAAATAATGCTTAGGCTTCTTAATCATTCAAAAATTGGACTAGTTACATATAAACATATTTATGAAATATAAGGATCCCCCACTTTTTGAAAGTTCAAACTAGGCCATTTCCCTTTTTTGAAAGACCTACATTAGTACCTATTTTCGCTAACTGAAAGAAATCCAGAGAGGATTTTTTGCTTTCAGGAAAAAGGCAAAAGCAAAAACAGCATTCAGTGTTTGTTTCTCACTGAGCCATTAGAGAAAGGGAGCCGGCGCAGCAGCTAAGGGGGGCGCCACCAAGCTCCTTCCCCAAGAACGGCACTCAGCCTCTCAGCAGCAAGCTGCCCCGGGTCTGGAACAGTGTGGCCAGACTTGCGCTTTATCTCGCTTTATTTTGTGCATTCATTAGCAATATGTGTCCTAAGGTATCAGAAAAAGCCTAAGAGAAGTTATTTTGGGGGTCTGGAAATGCTAAAAAAATTTTTCATATTAATTAATGGTAGCTGCTTGGTCACTTCATGCCATTTTGGTTTTTACCAGGAAGGGTCTCATAGGAACACTCTATATTCAGACAGCAGAGGAAACATGCATATTCAAATTCTAATAAACATTTTTTAATGATTCCTTTAAAATTAAAAAAAGTTTATATTCTTACTAAAACTAAACTGGGAAAAATTACAATAAGTCAAATTAGCATTCAGAATATGGCACTGGGATTTCTATGACAGTTTTTATGTGAAAAAAATCTTTATTTAAAGTCTTCATTTATCAAAGAGCAGCAAGGATACAGAACAAAAGAAATACTGTAACTGCTCTGGGGCCTTTTTACCACCATATTTCAAAAATGCACAAACAGTCCAATTCATGCCATTCTGAACCAAGAAAGCTATTTTTCCCCCTCAAAATACAATTTAAAATACTCTCTAAATTTAACTCAATATTAATATGATTTACATTTACATTTAACTGCAATATAAAAATGTAACTTTGTAGACTTTTCAAAGAAAATATCTTTCTCTTTAAATACCTCTGAATATACAAAGAAATAATGTTTAGGCTTACTTGGAAGCTAATACTACATAAAAGTAAAGACTTTAATAGAAAAAATAGTGACTTTACAAATATTTAGTTAAAATGGCTCTTTTCTGGGGCCCTGTCAGAGAAAATATCTAAGTATCTTGCTCCCTAAGTGGGGGAGGGTTGAAGATACTGCAGCAAAAGCAATCCTAGCCTCACCAGTGCGGCTCTAAACTTGAAGTGCAGGGGTAGGCTCTGGAACAAAGAATGTGTAACTTGATCTCTTTTCCTTCTCTCCTTCACAGCAACATTTAGAAAGTAATTTAACCTCTCAAAATGGCATTTTTGTGCTGCTTCGGGGGAAAACATCTATTCACTAGTACAGCATAAGGGAAAAAAAGTAAGAAATCAAATCACTTTTTATAAAATGAGTTAGGCTTTATAGTGGTATTTTTGTTTCAAACATTGAGCATATATACAAGCCATTTAAAAATGAAGATTTTATTTTTGCTATGTGAAGGCCCACAACACAAGATTTAAAAATGCAGCTCAGATTTTAATAGAAGGTGGAATTAGTATTTGTTTCTACAATAAAGAGAGTAATTAGCTCCTAAGAAGTTTTCAGAAGAAAAATAAGACTACAAGTAATTTGGATAAATTTGAATTTAAAATTTTAGTATCTAAAAGAATCATGCAAGTTATATATACTTTAAATTTTAATATTATCTCTTCATTTGCCATAATTTAATAAAGGAGACAAGCCAGTTTGAAAATCTGGAGAACAATAAAAACCTGAAAAAAATTTGCTAGCCAGGTATCAAAAGGATGTACTGAACAGTCTTACCACTGTCAAAAATATTTAAAGGTATCCTAAAACACCACTAAAATTGTATGACTTTTATACATCTCAAAGCAGTTCTACATTCATGACATAATGTGATCCATAAAACAGCCTTGTGAATTAGGTGGTCACAAATTTGCTTAGTTGAGACAATCACAAAAAGGGTGGTCGAAGTCTCCTGACTCCCGTCTATAGCACCAAACTATTTCTATTTCAGTACACACTAGTAAACATTATTACCCACTTTCTACCAGAAAGGAAACAGGCTCAGAAATAAATAGCTTGCCTAAGGTCACAATGGTTATATACTTAACTGTAATCCTTACACCTATCATAATAGATAAAACAGTTTAATGCAATGTAACGGACAAAAAAGCCAATTGTGGTAGAATCATGGTTCCCTCAAACCTGTGAACCTGTGAATGTTACCTTATATGCAAGGGACTCTGCAAATGTGATCAAGGGTATGGAAACTGAGGTAAGATTATCCTGTTGGTGTCAACTGAATTATAGTCCTTAAAAGCAGGGAACCTTGCCCAACTATGGTTTGAAAGAGACAGATGACAGTGGGTCAGAAAGATGAGACCATGTTGGCTTAGAAGATGAGGAGGCAGGAGGCCATGAACCAAGGATTGTGGCTGGCCGCTGGAAGCTGGAAAAGACAAAGAATCAGATTCTCCCCTACATAAGCTTCCAGAAAGGGACAGAGTCCTACGGACACCTGATTTTAGCCTGATGAGACCTGTATTGGACTTTTGAGCTGCAGAGCTGTACCATAATAAATACATACTACTTAAACCACTAAGCATGTGGTAATTGTTACAGCAGCAACACAAAACTAATATATCAACTGTACTATATAACCGACTGCTATTGACTGAATGTCTGTATCCCTCCAAAACGCATGTGTTAAATCCTAAATGCCCAAGGTGATGGTGTTTGCAGGTGGAGCCTCAGGGAGGTAGGTCTCAAGGGCAGAGACCTCAGGATGGGCCTGCAGTCCTTATAAAAGAGAACCCAAAGAGCTCCCTTGCTCCTTCTGCCATGTGAGGACACAGAGAAAAGATCGCTACCTATGAACCAGGAAGTGGGCTCTCACCAGACACCAAATGTCAGTGCCTTGATCTTAGACTACTCAGCCCCCAGACTGTGAGAAATAAATGTCTGTTGTTTATAACCCACTCAGTTTATGGTATCTTGTAATAACCTAAACAGACTAAGACAACTGACTCTTGTTTTTTAAAATCTTGACAATGCTAGAAAAGAGTCTGCCAATGAGCACATATGTCAGCAGAAATCCTAACCTCGTACAGATGATATAAAGGTATAGGTGACCGTCACTACACAACTTGGTGTGGTTTTCCTGCTGATGACATTCTGGCCCAATGTTATACCTAGAAAGTCTATTATTAATATCACTCAGTCATACATGTTTGCAGTTTAAATGGAAATTTTTTAAAAATTTCCTTTGACCGGGTGCCTGGGTGGCTCAGTGGGTTAAGTCTCTGCCTTCGGCTCAGGTCATGATCTCAGGGTCCTGGGATGGAGTCTGGCATCAAGCTCTCTGCTCAGCGGGGAGTCTGCTTTCCTCTCTCCCTGTCTCTCTGTCTGCCTCTCTGTCTACTTCTGATCTTTCTCTGTCAAATAAATAAATGAAATCTTTAAAAAAAAAAAAAATTTTCCTTTGACCATAAATAAGCCTCTAAGTGCTTAAAGAATTACTTGGAATTCAATTATCATTACCATTAGGATACACACTGGATTTAAATGACAAACATATTACAGATTTGATAAGAAATTAACAACATTAAAGGTAAAAATTTTACCAGAAATGTATGTTAATGAGATGGATGGAGATTCTTTTTTCAACCAGTTCATTAATCTGTTTGAATAATTACAGCTAAAATTAGACAATTTGGCATACTCTTATTTTTGTCTTTTAGGTCTTTTTTGAAAGAGTTTATTTATTTGAGAGAGAGAGAGCAGGGGGAGGGGCAAGGGAGAAGCAGATACCCCACTGAGCAGGGAGTCTGACACAGGGCTGGATCCAAGACCCTGGGATGGTGCCCTGACCCAAAGGCAGACGTTTAACCAACTGAGCCACCCAGGCGCCCCTGTTTTTTAATTTTTTTAAAAGAAAAGCATGAAGAAATTACGTTCATATAAATAGATGAAAGGGAATGGTAGGTATTTTGTCAGTAGTCACACAAATTTTAAAATTCCTCCTGAGTTATTTGTTGAAAAATCCCAGTGATTTAACATCAAAAATATTTTTAATGATTTAGCAGCTTATTACTCCTGAAAACTGGAACTGAAAAAGCCTTCAATTTCATTGGAAGCAAAAAATTGGAAGCCATTAATGAATTTACTCCCCAAAGATTAATGCTATTTAATCTCTCAGTGCTAAGAACAACATTTGGAATTGCCACTTTAGTAATCCCTAAGGTTTTGTTTTGTTTCTGAAGATACATAAACATACCACAGGAGCTCCTGGGTGGTTCAGTGGGCTAAGCCTCTGCCTTCAGCTCAGGTCATGATTTCAGGGTCCTGGGATCCAGCCCCACATCAGGCTCTCTGCTCAGTAGGAGCCTGCTTCCTCCTCCCTCTCTGCTTGCCTCTCTGCCTACTTGTGATCTCTCTCTCTGTCAAATAAATAAACAAAATATTTAAAAATTTATAAGCATACCATTAAAATTCACTCTTTTAAAGTGTTCAATTCAGTGGCTATCAGCATATTCACAAACTTGTACAACCATTACTACTATCTAATTCCAGAACATTTTCATTACCCTAAAAAAAAACCTTATAACATTAACAAGCACACACAAACTCCCTCTCTACCTAGTCCACTAAGCCATTTCCTGTCTCCCTGCATTTGCCTATTTTGGACATCTCATATAAATGCAATCACACAATACTTGGTCCTTTGTCACTGGCTTCTTTCACTTAACATAATGCTTTGAGGTTAATCCATTATGTAGCATGAGTCAGTAGTGCCCTTCCTTTCACAGATGAGTATTCCATTACATAGATGAACCACATTTTATCTGTTTATCAGCTGGCAGACATTGGGTTGTTTCCTCTTCTTGGCTATTATGAATAATGCTGCTATGAACTTTCATGTGCAAGTTTTTGTGTCAACATACATTTCTAACTCTCTCAGGTATATACCTAAGATTGGGAATGCTGGATCATACAGTAGCTCTATGTCTAACCTTTTCAGAAACAGCAGATTGATTTCCAAACCAGCAGCATCATTTCACATCCCTATAAGCAGTATGAGAGTTCGTTCCCATTTGTCCACATCCTTACCAACACCTGTTATGATCTCCCTTTTTATGCTTGCCATCCTAATTAATAGGTGTGAAGCGGTATCTCACTGTGGTTTTGATTTGCATTTCTCTGATAACTAATGCTATAGAGCATCGATCTATCTTTCCACCTATCTTACTAATCATTTGTACAACTTCTTTGAAGAAACATCTATTCAAATCATTTGCCCCTTTTAAAATTCAGGGTACTTTTTTGTTAGTTCTAAGTGTTCTTTTCATATTCCAGACACAAGTCACTTATCAGACATGATTTGCAAATGTTTCCACCTATGCTGTGGGTTGTCTTCTCACTCTTTGGACAGTGTCCTTTGATGTAGGCAGGTGTTTAATTTGGATGAACACCTATCTATCCACATTTTTCTATTGACTGTTTATGTTTCTGATGTCCTATATCAAAAACCACTGCCTAATCCAAGGCCACAAAGATTTACACCTAAGTATTCTTCTGAGAGTTCCTTAGTTTAGCTCTTACAATGAGATCTTTGATTTACTTTGAGTTAGCTTTTGCAAATGGTATGAGGTAAGGATCCAACTCCTTTCTTTTGCAATTGAATATCCAGTTGTCCAGCACCACTGTCTTACCGTCTTAGGATTATCTTGAGATCCTTTTCTCCCCTGAAGTACTTCCACCACAGGGCAAATGCATCATGGTAAGAACAGGGACAGAGGAAGCATTATGCCATTCTTTTGTAAAATGAAGGACAACAGTGGACAGAAATGTGGGAAAAAAGTAATTGCCTGAAAGACTGGTTCACAGGAAGATCAAGTTTAAGAAAGAGCACATGCTGATTCACTAAAACTATCCATGCACTTGTGTACCTCCAGGAGTTTGTGTCTCCACTTTAGGTCCAAGACCAATGTTTGATACTGTGCTACATTACTGCCTCAATTCCGGTGGGGGATGGGGGGCGGCAGTTATCATTTGTGAACAATTTTTTAATATTTCAGTTGTATAAATAATGAAATAAGATGGGGCTTTTCACCATATACATACCACTTAGCCAAATAGAAAAATCCACTTCTGGGGCATTTGGGTGGCTCAGTTAATTAAGTGTTCAACTCAGGGTTGTAAGATTGAGCCTTGGGCTCCATGCTGGGCATGGAGCCTGCTTAAGATTCTATCTCTCTCCCTCTTCCTTTGTCCACCCCCCAAAAAGAAAAGAAAAATTCACATCTATTCCATTTTACATGAAACATATTTGGTTCAAAGCATGAATAGAATGGTATTTTTCTTAACCTTATTTTATTAATTTGTTATTAAGAGTAATAACAAAAAAGCACTAAGAAATCCTACCTTGAGTCTACTAGTTTACTCACTTTATGCCTAGGCGCCCTTGAAACAAATCCTGCAAGGCTAGGGATACAGTATGGCATCGCTGAACAGAAATGCTATGGTCAAACCCTCAGTTTCATGGTACACCACTTCCTTTTCCCCTAAAATGTATGTTTAGTCAAATTCCTTTCCCCTGAGATTGGTCCAAATTATGATACTGGCAAAACAGATATGCTATTTCCTCTTATCATATAACTGACAGTTTCATAGGTTTGTAGTGTAACTCTGGGGAGATTTCATTTCCAATGACTTAACTTTAATTGGAATTAAACACAGGACACTATTTACATGTGTGATAATTTACTAAATATTTCTTCCCATGTTAACTAACTGTTCACCACCTCTGAATCCTAATCTAAGTACTAATCCAATAAATCTGAATATTTTTCTTTAAATTAAAAGCTTCCATCTGTTGATCGTGTATTTTATACACCCCAGTGTTGTCTTCCATTTTAAATTTTATGATTTTTATTATGTAAAAGTTAATTATTTTTCAAGTATCCAAGGCTTAATTAGTGGCCCTTTTCTCCACTGGGGTGTTGTCCTGGTGCTAAATTTAAAATGGAGCCGCTTCTGTACTCTTACACAATTTGTTTAATTATTCCATTTTTTTAACCTACTATCAGTGATTCTACTACAGGTGGTGTGATCTAAATTGAGATAACATACATTTTAAAGGTTTTTGGGTTTTTTGGGTTTTTTTTAAGATTTTATTTATTTGACAGACAGAGATCACAAGTAGGCAGAGAGGCAGGCAGAGAGGCAGGCAGAGAGAGGGAGAAGCAGGCTCCCTGCTGAGCAAAGAGCCCGATCCCAGGACCCTGAGATCATGACCTGAGCTGAAGGCAGTGGCTTAACCCACTGAGCCACACAGGTGCCCAAGATAACATACATTTTAAAAGAGTGTGAAAACTGTAATGTGAACATTAAGTGGTATTGTTATGTGTAACTCTGATATCATTCTGGTATTGTTATGTGTAGCTCTGATATCATTCACAGACTGATAGAGATGATATGTCAACCAGCTAAACACTGATTATTCAATAGTGTTGAAAAACTGGCTGGCTGGCTGGCTTCAAAGAAAAAACAACAGCTTTATCTCACTCCTTAAAACAAAAATAAACTGTTGATAAATAAGAAACTTAAAGTAGAAGAAAATAGTTCTGTTCCCAATTTTTAATTATTCTTGGACAAGGGGAGGCTATCATAAGCATGACAAAGTTACTGAGGTAAAAAATGGTAAGTTCCTTTTAGGAAAAGTAACACTTCAGTTGCCTATTAGACTTCCAAGCAAAGTATAAAACCATATTGCTCAGGAGGGATTCAGGCTGGCGATTAAAAGTTGGGCATCATCAAAACACAGACTGTTTCAAGCCTGGAGGTCGGATCAGATCAAGGTAATGAATGAGGCAAGGTGTTAAGGACTGGGTCCTTGAGGTGCTCCATGAGAAACAAAAGACTAAGAGGGAAACAAAGAAGAGGACCAGCCCTGGAAGCCAAGTGAAGGAAGTTTCTGTGGGGAGAGAATAAGGGACCACCTGTGTCAAGTACTGTTAACAGGTCAAATAATTTAAGAGCAAGAAAGGAAGAGTCATGGGTAACCTTTGCAAGAGCAGGTTAGGCAGGGTGCTGGGAGGAGAGCCAAATTAAAGGGGGGGGACTCAAAGATAAGAGGAGGCAAAAACTAGAAACAAAGTATAGAAACATCTTTGGAAAAAAAGAGGAGGGGGGGCATAGAGCAATAGAAGGGAAAGTGGAGTAAAGAGAGGTTGTGTTTAGGATGAGACAAGTGATGGAATTAGATGCAGCACAGTGTGGGGCGTGGCCCTTGCTACCAGGATGGTCAGCTCATTCCATTTAGAGGAAGGCAAAATACATGGCATATCTTCTTAAGGCAGCTACTCTCTCAGTGAGATGAAAAGTAAAGTTGTGTACTGAGAGTAAAGAATGCCGAAGGTAATGTCAGAGGTCTGAGGAGGAAGAGGTTGAAATGACCAGCTAGGTCAGACTAGGAAAGTAAATGGGCTACTGTTGAGCAACGGGAAGGGCTCTTCTGACAACAGTTGCTAACTGGAAGTAAGGCCAATCAGCAAAGGTAATTCTTCAGCCACCTGCAGCAGCAAAAGTGCAAGTAAGTGTACAATCAAAGCACCCAAATGAAAAAGCAAACACTGACAGAATTGAAGGGAGAAATAAACAGTAACACAGCAGTTTCAATACCCACCTTCAGTAACAGACAGAAGCAGACAGAACATCAATAAGACAACAGGATTTGAACACCACTTTGGACAAAATGGCCCTGACAGACACACAGAACACTCCACCAAACAGTAGCCAAACACACATTCTTAAGCACACATGGAACATTCTCCATGACAGATCACATGTTAGGCCACAAAACAAGTCCTGACAAAGTTAAGAATACTGAAATCATACCAAGTATCTTTTCCAACCACAAAGGAATGAAAATAGAAATCAAGTAGGAAAACTGGAAAATTCACAAATATGTGAAAATTAAACAACACACTCTTCAACAACTAATGGGTCAAAGAAGAACCAAAGGAAATTAGAAAATATCTTGAGACAAATGAAAACAAAAACACAACAACCAAAACCTATAGGATGCAGCAAAAGCAGTTCTGTGGGGGAAGTTTATGGCAGTAAATGGCTAAAATTCATAAAGAGAGTGTTTCAAGTCAACAATCTAACTTTATACCTCAAAGAACCAGAAAAAGAAAAACTAAAAACTAAAAAGGTGTAAGGAAGAAACCAAAAATAATTACAGCAGTGATAAAGGACAGGAGAACAATAGAAAAAATTAATAAAAAAATTTATTTTCTGAAAAGATCAACACAATTGACAGACCTAAGAAGGACTAAGAAGAGAGAAGGCTCAAATAACTAAAATCAGAAATGAAAGAGGAGATACTACAACTGATGTCACAGAAATACAAAAGATTTAAGAGATTATGATGAATAATTATACATCAACAATTTGGATTGCCTGGAAGAAATAAATTCCTAGAAACATACAGCCTAGCATGAATCATGAGAAAAAGAAAATCTAAACAGACCTGTAACTAGTACAGAGATTGAATCACTCCTCAAAAATCTTTCAAAAAAGAAAAGCCCAAGATCAAATGGAGAGTTTCACACATTTAAAGAATTAATGCCAATCCTTCTCAAAGTCTTCCAAAAAATTCAAGAGGAGGAACACTTCCAAACTCATTTTATGACCTCTGATACCAGAGCCCGAAAAAGATACTATTAAAAAAGAAAACTTTAGACCAATATTCCTGATAAATATAGATGCAAAATTCCTCAACAAAATACTAGCAATCTGAGTTCAACTGAACATTTTAAGTATTACACACCATGACCAAGTGGGATTTATTCTTGAGATGCAAGGATTGTTCAGTGTAAGAAAATCAATAAATGTAATATGCCACATTAACATAAGGAAGCACAAAAATCACATGATTGTCTCAGCTGGTGCAGAAAAATCATTTGACAGAATCCAACAACCTTCCATATAAAAACACTCAACAAACTAGAAATAGAAAGTTAATTACTTCAACATACTAAGGTCATATATGAAAAATCATACTCAATGATGAAACTGAAAGCTTGTTCTCTAAGATCAGGAACAAGACAAGGGTGACTACTCTCACCACTTCTATTCATTCAACATACTATTGAAAGCCCCAGACAGAGCAATTAGGCAAGGAAAGAAAAAAGAAGGCATTCAAAACAGAAAGGAAGAAGTAAAATTATCTCTGTTCACAGATGACATGATATTATATGTAGAAATCCACAAAGATTCCACACAGGGGGAAAACACCTGTTGAATAAGTGAATTCAGCATAGGTACAGGATATATAATATATATTCAAAAACTAGAGCTGTGTTTCTGTACACTAACAATAAATCATCCATAAAGGGAAATTAAGAAAACAAACCCATTAAAAAAAGAAAACCTCATTTATAATAGGGAGTGGGGGGATGGGCAAAATAAGTGAAGGAGAGTGGGATATACAGGCTTTCAGTTATGGAATAAGTAAATCACAAGAATAAAAGGCACAGCTTAGGGAATATAGTCAATGGTCTCATATTAGCTATACTTGTGAGCACAGAATAATGTATAAATTTGTCCAATCATTATGTTGTATACCTGAAACTAATGTAACTTTGTGTGTCAACTGAACTTCAATAAAAATATTAAAAAATAGGGACGCCTGGGTGGCTCAGTTGGTTGGACGACTGCCTTCGGCTCAGGTCATGATCCTGGAGTCCCGGGATCGAGTCCCACATCGGACTCCCAGCTCCATGGGGAGTCTGCTTCTCTCTCTGACCTTCTCCTCGTTCATGCTCTCTCTCACTGTCTCTCTCTCAAGTATATAAATAAAATCTTAAAAAAAAAAAAAAAAAATTAAAAAATAAACTGGAAGAAAAGAAGAAAAATGCTGAAATGATTTTTTTGTTCTGAAAGATGTATATTTACAGGCTCACCAATATAGAGAATGTTTTCAGTTCAGGATCACTTCAATGCTTTGTAATAATAAATTGACATGAAACAGATTATATTAAAAATAATGGCCTATTAAAAAAAAAAAAAGGAAAGAAAACACTTTGGAATAATTTTAACCAAGGAGGTGAAAGACTTGTGCACTAAAAACTACAAAACACTGCTGAAAAACCTTAAAGAAAACGCAAACAGAAAGACAATGTCCATACTGCCCAAAGCCATCTAGAGATTCAATGCAATCCTTATGAAAAATACCCTAACAGCATATTTTGCATAAATAGAAAAAACTGTCTTAAAATTCGTATGTTATCTCAAAGGACCCTGAATAACCAAAAACAATCTTGAGAAAGAACAAAGCCAGAGGCCTCTGGCTTTATGACTTCAAAACACATCATAAAGTTCTACAGTAATCAAAAAGTATGTTACAAGCATGAAAACAGACATATAAACCAGCAGAAGAGAATAAAGACCCCAGAAATAAGCCCTCAAAAATATGGTCAAATTACCTTCAATAATACAAACCCCCACAATGGGGAAAGGCTAGTCTCTCCAACAAATGATGCTGGGGAAACTGGATAACCACATTAAAAAAAAAAAGAAGACAGACCCTTACTTTACACTATCTACAAAATTTAATTCCAAATGGGTTAAAGAGGGGCGTCTGGGTGGCTCAATTGGTTGAACATCTGACTCTTGATTTCAGCTCAGGTCATAATCTCAGGGTTGTGTGATCAAGCCCTGTGTTGGGCTCTGCGCTCATCAGGGAGTCTGCTTGGGATTCTTTCTCTCCCTTTTTCTCCCCCTCTGCCTCTTCCCTCATTCCTGCTTGTACTTTTTTTCTCTCTCTCAAATAAATAAATAAAATCTTTTTTAAAAATGGATTAAAGCCTTCAGCCTAAGATATGAAACTATAAAACTCCTAGAGAAAATACAGGGAAAAAGCTTCATGACATTGGGATGAACAATGATTTTTTAGGGGCGCCTGGGTGGCTGAGTCCTTAAGTGTCTGCCTTTGCCTCAGGTCATGATCCCAGGGTCCTGGGATGGAGCCCCACATCAGGATCCCTGCTTTGCGGGAAGCCTGTTCTCCCTCTACAGCTCCGCCTGCTTGTATTCCCTCTCTCGCTCTCTCCGTCAAATAAATAAAATCTAAAACAAAACAAAACCAAAAAGCCAAAAAACAATGATTTCTTGAAAATGACACCAGAAGTATAGGTAACAACAATAAATACAAAAATGGACAAATGGGACTATGTCAAAACTTAAAAACTTTCACAGCAAAGGAAGCAATTAACAGGGTAATAAAAAGGTAACCTATCGAGTGGGAGAAATACTTGCAAATCATATACTGGACAGGGTATTAATAACCAGAATATACAAAGAATTCCTACTTGTAACAAATAATAGAAAACTAATTAAAAAATGGGCAAAGGACTTGAATAGACATTTCTCCAAAGACATACAAATAGCCAATGGGCATCTGAAAGATGCTTAACACTAATAGTGAAACTCATCAGTGAAATCCAAATGAAACCACAATGATGTATCACCTCATACCCATTAGCATGGCCCTTACTAAAAACCAGAAAATGACAAAGTGTTGCAAGGATGTGGAGAAATTAGAACCCTTGTGCACTGCTGGTGGTGGTAATGTAAAATAGTGGAGCCTAAGGAAAAGCAACACGGATCCTCTTCAAAAATTAAAAACAAAATTTTCATATGATCCAGCATTGGCAATTCTGGGTATATATTCAAAAAGAATTGAAAACAAGATCTCAAAGAGAGGCATGTACACCTTTGTTCATTGTGGCATTATTCACAAACCAAGAAGGGGAAAAAACTTAAATGTCCATCAACAGATTCATAGAAAATGTGGTCTACACATGGGATGGAGTATTATTCAACCTTAGAAATCAAGGAAATATTGTCCTTTGCTACAAACATGGATGAATCTTGAGGATGTTATGCTAAACGAAAAAAGCCAATCACAAAAAGACACGTACAGCCTTATCTCACTTACATGCGGTACCTAAAGTAATTAAACGCACAGAAACAGAAAGTTGAAGTATGGCCAGATGCCAGGGGCTTAGGGGAGGGAGAAATGGGAAGCTGCTCTTCAATGAGTATAGTTTCAGTCAGGCAAGCTGAAAAAAGTTCTAGAGATCTGTTGTGTAACAATGTGCACATAATTAACAATACTGTAGTGTACACGTAAGTCATCAAGAGTGTAAATTTATGTTATGAGTTTTTTACTACACACACACACTCAAAGTACAGGGTAAGCACAACTGGATTTACCCAACATTGGAGCTTCTCAACTAAGCAACGAAGCAAGTGAGGGCAAGGGTGTTGGGAATATTCGCAGCTAAACCATTATGACTGACCACAGACTTCAAATTGAGTAAGAAGCAGAGTGAGAACATAAGGGGGGAGTGTGGTGAGGAACAGTAAAAAAGTAATAGGGTCAGTGGTTTGTAAGCCCTAGTGAGGTAAAAGGATTGCTTATATTAGAAGGCATGAGCTGGAAAGATGAGAAGTGATGATCAGAGTAGGGTACTTGAAATTGAAACTATGGATTTATGATTATGATCACATTACTATTGTATAATAGACCTGAGGTCAGGGTGGCTGAGGTAGAGAGAAAAACATTGGCAGAGGTCAAGGAAACAAGAGACTAGGAAGGCAGTGGAAGAATCGGCCACCTGGATGCTGAGATGGATCAAGAATTAAAATAAACTAGGGCGCCTGGGTGGCTCAGTCGTTAAGCATCTTGCCTTTGGTCACAAACCACATCTTGCCTTGGGTCACGATCCCAGGGTCCTGGGACAGAGCCCTTCATGGGCTCCCTGCTCAGCAGGAAGCCTGCTTCTGCCTCTCCAACTCTCCCTGCTTGTGTTCCCTCTCACACTGCGTCTCTCTCTGCCAAATAAATAAAACCTTTTAAAAAAAAACACAAAACAAAACACCACTGGGTTAATGAGTTAATAAAAGAACATACATATTACTATAGCTAAAAAAGTTTAATTATTTTAACATCTGTATTTCAATATACTTGGTTTCCTTAGAAATCCAATTGTGTTTTATTTTATACACTTAAAAACACTGGTCTGAAAAACTGCCCAAAAAACTTCAGAACGCTTGAGAGCAAGAAGAGGAATTGAATGGTCAGAAAATGAGGCACAACAGAAAGGCTCCAGGGGTTGAAGGGCAGTGGAAGAAAAGGGTGTGCTGAAGAGACTCAACACAGCCTTAGGTTCCCGTAAGTTCAATGAGAGTTTAAACAGAGTAAGGGAGACACAGAAAATGTTAAGTGGAAAAGGCAAGTTGCAACACAGAATGCATGATGCCATCTGTATAAAACACACACAAAAAATGGAAATATACTTTTGTAAAGGGAGAGAAAATTTTAGAAGGACACAAAGTGGCCAACTGTGGTTTAGAATGAGAAGTAAACTGAGGAGGGAGGAGCAAGAAAGGAAGAAAGGGGGAAAGCTTACTTTTCTACATTGTTTAAACAGTTTGCTGCAAGGGTGTATTACATTAAAAAAAAAAAAAAACTAGTTATTTTTAGGGGAATCCTTTCTCTTTTCCTTAATATATTCTCCTGTATTCTTGCAGGACACTAAGGGCTGGACTTCTGGGCTCTCTAGAGACTTAGTGATGTATTCTTTCAGAAAATGCTGTCTAAAAACAAAAAAACTTTTATAGCAGGGCAGGATGGCTATTGCAGGGAATGCTTTTAGCTATGTGGGGCTGTCATAAAGCAATTAGCCTCGTAAGGCCCTCAAATATTTGACTTCTGTGTTAAGGCAAGCAGGAAACTGGAAGCTTCATTTCCTGCAACTCTCTCTTCATGCTTCAAAACACACCTGGGACAGGAAACTGCAAAGCAGGCCATGGTTATTGGGCACTTACCGAAAGTAGCAAACATGGCAATACTTCTCTCAAGCTGAATGGCTACTGCTGATGTATAAGGAACCTACAGATTTTTTGCTTCGCCGTGTATATGCCATTGTACTGAACTTGTTTATCAGTGTTCCAAGTTTATCAATTGATTCTCCTGGTTTTTCTAGGTAGATTACATGCTCTGCAAAGAGCACAAGCAAAGAATACAAGTTTTGATTTTCCCTTTTAAAGATCTATGCCTTTTTTCCTTCAGCCTCTTATTCCATTGGCTGGAGCCTCCAGTTAAATGCTTAACAGAAGCAATAAAAATGAGCTTAGTGGGGGCACCTGGGTGGCTCAGCTCGTTGAGTGTCTGACTCTCGGTTTCAGCCCAGGTCATGATCTCATGGATCATGAGATGGAGCCCCCCTGCCTAGCTCTCCATTCAGTGGGTAGTTGGCTTGAGGATTCTCCCCCTCTGCCCTTCCCCCCGCTCACTAGCTCACTCTCTCTCCCTCTAAAATGAATAAATAAATCTTTTTTTAAAAATGAGCTTAGTGTTGTTCTCAGAAAGTTTTCACAGTATTTTACCAGTCAGGTTTACTACATGCTCTAGGTGGGTTTTACCCCTTATCAAGCTGAGTAAGTTTCCTTCTTTTCCTAGTCTATCAGAAGTGGTTACTGAATTTTATCTGGTATCTTTTGTTATCAATTGAAATGATCATACGATTTTCCTTCTTTGATTTACCAATATAGTATAATTGATACTGAAAGGTTTGCTAAGATCAAATCATCCTTGAATCCCAGGGTGAGTTTTTCCCTACACAGTTTTGATATACTGTTGGATTCAGTTTCCTACTATCTTATTTTAGATCTTATAAATAGGTGATAAAGGAAAATGGCCTATTGTTTTCTTTTCCTGTGCTATGTTTTTGCTAACAGAATTATGATTGCTTCAAAGGGCACCTTCTCTTTTACATTTTTTTTCTTTCCTCTGGAAATCTGTGTAACACAGGGATCATCAATTACTTAATGTCTTGTAAAAAATATCTGGCCCTTTTGAAGGGTATATCTTCAACAATTTTTTTTTAAAGATTTTATTTTTTTTAAAGATTTTTTATTTGTTTATTTGACAGAGAGAGATCACAAGTAGGCAGAGAGGCAGGCAGAGAGAGAGAGAGGAGGAAGCAGGCTCCCTGCTGAGCAGAGAGCCCAATGCGGGACTCGATCCCAGGACCCTGAGATCATGACCTGAGCCGAAGGCAGCGGCTTAACCCACTGAGCCACCCAGGCGCCCAACAATTTTTTTCTATTTCTTCATCAGCTACTGGATTATTGAGCTCTTCTCTTCTTCCTGAAAATTTTAGTAATTTACATTTTCCCAGGAAATAATCTGTTTCATTAATTTCTAGGGTGTGTGGCATGAAGTTACATACAATATCCTCTTCTGAGGCTCCCATCTCAGAACTTATGGAGGTGTCCCTGGCTCGTCTGTAATGTTGGCCTCCAGCTTGTTTTCTTCTTAACCAGGCCGGCCCAGAGTCTGCCAGCTTTGATTTTACTGTCAAGAGCTGTTTTATTTTGGGGGCACATGGCTGGCTCAGTTAGTAGAGCATACTACTCTTGATCTTAGGAGTTACAATCCCAACCACCAAGCTAGGTATAAAAATCAAATCTTTAAAAAAAAAAAAAAAAAAGTTGTTCTATTTTTCATTAACTTGTATTTATTAACTCCTTCATTCTACTTTATTTGGGTGTATTTTGTTTTTTAATCAGTTTAAACTGAATATCTTGTTCATTCAGCTCTAATCTTTCCTGTTTACTAATATTTAACTGCTATGAATTTTCCATAAAGTTTCACATTGGTGACATTGATATGTAGTGCTCTCACTGTAATTAACTGCTAAAATTGTGTGACTTCAGTTATAATCATCTCTTTAAGTTATTTAAAAGATATGTCTCTTCCCTTGCTCTGAAAGAAGTAGATGTTTCTGTTTTGGATTTTTGTTCTTTTTGGTCCATATGGTTCTGTTTTGGAGGGGGCATCCTGTTTCTGCTCATTTCTACTGCACTATGGTCAGAAAATATAAATTAACCTATTTTATTTTTGCTTTCTGAAAATCTACTGATTTGTGGCACAAACATGCTCATTTTTTGTAACTATCCCATGTGCTGGGAAAGTATACATATTCTTAAGAAATCTCTGAAGGGGGGCACCTGGGTGGCTCAGTGGGTTAGGCCGCTGCCTTCGGCTCAGGTCATGATCTCAGGGTCCTGGGATCGAGTCCCACATCGGGCTCTCTGCTCAGCGGGGAGCCTGCTTCCTCCTTTCTCTCTCTGCCTGCCTCTCTGCCTACTTGTGATCTCTCTCTCTCTCTCTGTCAAATAAATAAATAAAAAAATCTTTAAAAAAAAAAAAAAAAGAAAAGAAAAGAAAAGAAATCTCTGAAGGAACAACAACCAGTCTTCATTAATGATCCAGAATTTAGAAATGTAAAGCCAATGAATACCAGTAGCTATTTTTCCTCCCCATAGCTACACAATTCCTTATTTCAGCAATGCATCTGATTCAATGTTCTCTCTATATATTCACTTCTGATCACTCAGCTACTTGAATTCCACCCTTGAATCTGTGTCTAATGACCTAAGCACTCTAGTACTAAGTTCAAGCAGTCTCCAGTGACCCTAAGCAAATTCCTAGGCCAAACAAGCCAAACAGCCCCACTTGGATCAGGGTTCCATCATCACTCTACTCAACTACAGCCAGGGAAAGAAAGGTCATTGTTGAAAGGCTTTTTAAAGTTTACCCACAGCCAGGCCTCCTCTACTTCCAGGAGTAAGGGAGAACTACATTCTCTATCCTCTTGCAGTTAGGTAAGCCAAATGACTAGTTCTGACTAAAGTTTCATGATTACTAATTACGAGACCCTCCAATGTTTCTTCCCTTTCACTGCAACCAAGAAAGCCATGTGTTCCAGAGGGCCAGCTACAAGAGGACAGAACCTATGATCGGCTTCATCTCAACTGCCTACTTCATTCAAGCTGTACATGGGATGAGAAATGAACTTTTTGCTCTGTCTAGCCAATGAAATTCTAGGATTTTGTTCATTAATGAGGCATAATTTAGCCAAACCTGGTTAATACTGTCCTGCTTACCATTAGCTCCCAGAGCTGTGGGAAGTCCCATTCTCTGATATATTTTCTTTTTATAATAAAATTGACATTTCTAGTACAAATAAATTTGGGGGAAAGGGTCTTTCTCTTCTACAGTCTCCAAATTTTTCTAAAAATAACAAATGTGGTTTTCATAATCAGAAGGAAAAAACCCTTTAAAATATTAATAAAAGTTTCAATGGACTTAGCACTTTGAAACTGGAAACTTAGCCATCACCTAGTCTAGTCCTGACCTTTCATTCTGTAGAACAGAGAACTGAGACCTGAAGCGTGTCCTGAGTAAGACTACCCAACCAGTCATATTGGACTAAGGGTAATTACTCAGGCCTCTGGACTGCTGAATTTAAGTCAGTCATGATAACACATTTTAAGATTTATTCCTTCTTCTTTTAAAATATACTTTCTGTGACTCTTCATGGGTCTATATCCCCCACTTTATCCTACTAATCAATTTTGTACAGTATCTCACTACATTCTCAACATAAATAAGCTTAGGTCTCCTATTATCTACCCTTAGCCCTCTAACCTTTTCTTTCCTAGCACCAATATCACATAGTAATCTTATACCTGGGTGGGTTTGTGATTTTATTATTTTTTATTTTTTTATGCCGGTTTCCCCCACTAGAGCATAAGCTGGATCCATGAAAGCAGAACTCAGGACAATGTTATCCACCATTAAATAGTAACCAAGTCTGGATGGTATGGGTCTATAACAGGTACTCATTACATACTTACCAAGCTGAATTAAACTTTCCAAGTCTTAAAGACTTAGAAATAATTACCAAGATGAAAACTAATCACCTCAAAGTTCTTTTCTCTGAAGCCTGGTCTCCTTAGAAAAGTTAGGGGTTCTATGGAATGGCCAAGAAAATGAAAGGTTTTCAGAAAGGTTACTGAGGTAAATCCTCCTAGAAACCAAGAAAACTAAAAATGAAGCAATGGGGCAGAGGAAGTTCAAACATACTAATAGCGAAGGGTGCCTGACTGGCTCAGTTGGTAGAGCTTGCAACTCTTGTTCTTGGGATCATGGATTCAAACCCCATGCTGGGTGTAGAGCTTACATACATACATACATATTAAAAATAATACTAATAGGAAAACAAAGTAAACCTATTTCTATCATACCTTTCCCCTTATTAAAAAAGGAATTTGATGTAAAATATAAAACTAAAATTCTCCCACTCTATCCAATGAAAATTAAGAGGAATTCCAATCATTTCAATTTCTTGACATTTGAATCATTGATCTTTAGCCTTTCTAGTTTTCTGATACATATTTTTAAAGCTGTAACATTTCCCCTAAGTATAAAATTAACTGTCCCAAATTTTGCTATGACATGTATTTTCACTATGATTGAACCTATTAATTTCTAATTCCTCCATAACTTTTTATTTAATCCATGGATTTAGAATTAGAAGTACATTGCTTAATTTCAAATGTTTTTCTTTGTAACTGATTTCTGTGTTTTTTTTTTAAGATTTTACTTATTTATTTGACAGAGAAAGGTCATAAGTTGGCAGAGAGGCAGGCGGGGGTGGGGAGCAGAGAGCCTGATGCGGGACTCAATCCCAGGACCCTGAGATCATGACCTGAGCCGAAGACAGAGGCTTAACCCACTGAGCCACCCAGGCGCCTGTAACTGATTTCTAACTTAATTCTACTATGGTCAGAGGACACTGTGAATGATTTCAATCCTTTGAAATCTGTTGAGGCTTGCTTTATGACCAAAAAATGGTCATATTCTATCCTCACTGGGTGTGGTGCTCTTTATTAACTTTTTCTTTGTGTTGCTTATGATTGCTTATGGTCCCTGATCTAAAATTATAAACTTACACACTGCTTATTATGGGTCAGATATGGTTCTAAAATATAAAACATAAAACATATATATAAATCTTAAAACTACTCCATGAGTTAAGGAGCATTATTCCTATCTTATAGAGGAGGAAATAGAGATGTTTGTCAAATCAGTTTGCCAAAATTGCTAATTGCACAGCTAGGAAGAAGCAGACCTGGGATTTAAACTAAGAAGAGTTGGTTTAATTTAAACCCAAGAGGAGTCCGTGTCCTAAACCACTATATAAATAACATTAAATTTTATAGGGACTCCTGGGTGGCTCAGTCAGGTAAGCATCTGCCTTTGGCTCAATTTTTGGTCTCAGGGTCCTGGGATCAAGCCCTGTATTGGGCTCTCTGCTCAGCAGGAAGTCTGCTTCTCTCTCTCCCTCTGTATGTACATTCTTTCTCCCTCTCTCTCAAATAAATAAATAAAATCTTTTTTAAAAAATCACTAAATCTTTTTTAAAAAAATCACTAAATAATCACTAAATAATAAATAAATAAAATAATGTATACCAGCATATATATATACACGTGTGTGTGTGTGTGTGCGCGCGCGTGTGTATATATATAAAAAACATGGACTTCAATACACACCTTCATATATAGTGGTTAAGAGCTTAGATAGAGGGGTGCATGGGTGGTTCAATTAGTTAAACATCTGCCTTCGGCTGAGGTCACAATCTCAGAGTCCTGGGATCCAGTCCTACGTGGGGCTCCCTGTTCAGCAGACAGTCTACTTCTTCCTCTCTCTCTGCCCTTCCCCCCCAACTCGTGCTCTCTCTCGCTCTCTCTCAAATGTTTTTTTAAAAAAGAGCATGGATATATAAATATTTACATATATATGTTATAGATATGTTATAGATATACATAGAAATAGTGATCCTAAGATAAAATGTTTTCCCTCTAGTAGGGAAAAATTTTACTGAAAGAGCACCCAAAAAAATAATTAAGAGCAATTTTTTTAAGAGCAATTTTTTATCAGAAGTGTTTAACATGTGAATTTGAAAGGACACAAATATTGCATCCTCATTATCAGCAAACCATGCAAAAAAAAAAAAAAAAACAAAGAACAGAAAAAGAAAACAGAGAAGAATTATACTAAATATGACCAATGGTTATTATGAGATGTTGGGGACTTTATCCTTTTTGTTCTACTTTCCCATGATTTCTTAATCCTGACTAAGAATCACCTTTAGAGGGAGGAACACAAAAGCTTACTACAAGCTCTAACCGAATCAACAGTGTCCTGTCGTATCTCTCAAGCTAAGAGTAATGGTAATAAGACACTGAAAATCACAGGAGATAATGGACATAAAAGTGCTTTGTAAACCATAAAATATACAAATGTTAATAATTACAAAGCATCCTAGGACTAAATAAAAGCTTTTTCATGCCTTTCCCCTTTTAAATTTCAGCTGCTTTAAAGTGCCTAACTTTTTGAAAACATATTTTGTTTAAACAAATTTAGAAGACTTGGTTTTGAAGGGCAGAACATTAAAGTGCCACATATCCTTGAGCACTGACAAAAAGGAAAGCAACGACAAATTTTACAAAAGCATCAATCTCTCCCAGTATCATTGAAAACAGCCCGATCTGTATTTAATAAAATGTTGATTCAGGGCTGAAGATATAAATAGGAAATCTACATTTAACCCAAAAAAGTGATGTTATTTCCAGACAAGAATTTTTATAACCCCCAAAATAGAGGAATAATTCATTTAAAGATGAATTAAATATACATTATATAACCAAAAAAGTACACATCATAATTAGTGATAAGACTGTACACTCATTCTTTTAAGGATATGCTTTCCTTTCAAAGTTTCTTTCCCTATATCTGCACAGAATCCATGAATAAAGAATGCACAGCTGCCTCACAGATGTATAATTTCAGTGTTTAGATTCCATTCTTTCTAGCTTCATTCTGCTAGAGGTTTTGGATTTTCTATTTCCATATGGTTTTTGACCTCCCTTAGTTTAGGTTCTACCTCCCCACATCATATTCTATTTTAGTCATTACAGAAAAACACATCATTTGAAACATCTTAACTTTCTTTTCAAAGCTTAAAAGTTGCAAAGCTGCACAAGAAAGGGAGAATATAAAGAAAAAAAGATAATCAGGTAAGTAGAACAAGACAGCCAAATTTCCCAAATTTCCTAGTTAGATAGCATCCCCTCCCTGGAACTAAGCCCCACCTTAATTCCAAGTTTCTTCTATTTCAGTTTAGACATTCACACTTAATGGAAGAGAATTTCAGTTTTGCTCACCTTTCCTCAAACTCTTAAGTTATGGTAGAAACATTTGGCGGGGGAGAAAGAAGGAAAGGTTAAGCTTTTTTTTTTTTTTTTTTTAAACTTAAACTGCACATACCAAAATGTTTACAGGAGTTATCTTTGCGTAATATGAGTATGAAGGATTTTTATTTTTTTCTCGAACTTCTCTATGCTTTATACTTGTTCAGTGAGCATTACTTTTGTAATCAAGACGCAAATAAGGCTTTTCTTTTGCTTTGAAGAAAAAGCCTGTAAGGAAAGGGGTTATTTTTAAATGTCTACATGCCATAATCAATTATGTTTAAATAACTTCTGTGAAACAACACAAGCAATTTAATAATATTCCAGGGGACAGTCTTGGTATCATTAACGGGTAAAAAATCAGGTTTCATTTCTCAACCCTCCTGACTCCCAAAACTGCCCCATAGATGGGCTTATTCACTTTCATTTTCAATTGATGTGGCAGTATTTCTTTTTTTCTTCCTGTTCTTCCATAGGGTAGATTTTAAATGTATTCTAAGAATTGTGATACAAATCACATAATTATATCTGCCCAGTCTCAGCTACTTGGCAGTAACAGCCAAGATAAAGCTATGAAAAAAGGCCCATCCGTGTGATCATCAACAATTAAACTTGTGGATACCTCAGAAATGAGATATATAATACAACCCTAATTTTTTAACAATACTTATGGGAAGCATTCTGGATAGATGCTTAGAAAGCAATTGCACTCCAGTGGCCTTTGAATACGGTTTTTTTCTCTACGATGCAAAACAAACATCAGAGAAGTAAAAAAATACCAACCAAAAGTTACCAAAAAGTTACCATTACCACAAATTTAAGTATTAAAAAGAGAAGGAATCAACTGTCAAAAGTCAATCAAATTTAAACCACCAAATACATAGATTTAGACCATGAGGAGAGAGGATGTTTTACCAGGTACCTCCATTAACACACCAACAAACACAGGCAAATCCATCCGTACATTAACAGGCAATAGTAGCGGGCAAAAATAAAGTAAAATGTAAAATATGTGTGTGACTGTGTGTGTACAGCACACATACTCATCTTAAAATGATCCTACTCTCTTTGAGAACAAATATAATTCTGTGGTTGAGAACATGGTCCCTGGAGTAAGACTACCTACATGTGATTCCTTAGCTCTGCCACTGACTAGGTGCACAACCCTGGGCAAATTAGGTCACCTCTGTGGTCTCATTCTCCTCTTGTGTAAAAGGGAACTAACAACCATATCCCGTCATAGACTACTTGTAAGATTAAATGAGTTAATATGTGTAAAGCATTTAAAATAGGGCCAGTGGAAGAGTCAGGACAATATGTTAGGTATTATTCAGTACCTCCAGATCTTTTATTTTATTGCTCTACAGTATTTAAACTAACACTCACTTACCTTTTCTATGTGAACAATACTGAAAGTTAATTTAAAATATCACAAATTCAAAATCTCCTATGCTGAGTAAAAGATATTAAACTAAGGCTTTGTAGGGGTGCCTGGGTGGCTCAGTTGGTTCAGCGTCTGCCTTGGACTCAGGTCATGATCTTGGGGTCCTGGGATCAAGTCCCGAGACCAGCTCTCTGCTCAGCAACAAGTCTGCTTCTCTCTCTCCCTCTGTGATCTCTCTCACTTTCACTCTCTCTCAAATAAATAAAATCTTTTTAAAAAGTTTAAAGAAATTTTTAAAATAAACTAAGGCTTTTTACTGACTACTTTTTATTTAATGTTTCCAAGGTCCAATAAACTCCAACTCCATAAAACAAAGGAATAACATATTTTACTTACTGTTTCAATTAAAAAGGTCATGATATACAGTTTATAATTTGAAGTGCACTAGTAAAAATTAAAATATCCTTAATGTTAAAAAATTATATTGTGCAGAATTGGAATGTATTTGGACAGAGAACTATTAAGAATATCAAAGGGTCATGTATAATACTCTAATTGCTTTTATACAGAAAAAAAGAATGGGGGCTGGTGTCAGCGGGGCTTTAGTGGGAACTTAAACTGATACATATGATTTTATTTTTTGTTTAAAGATTCATTTATTTGTTAGAGAGAGAGTGCACATAAGCAAGGTGAAGGGGAGGCAGAGGGAGAAGCAGGCTCCCCGCTGAGCAAGAAGCCCTACAGAACTTGTCCTGGGATCATGACCTAATCCAAAAGCAGATGTTTAACTGACTGAGCACCCAGGTGCCCCAATACTTATGTGATTTCAATAAGGGTCTGAAATTGGCACAAACACAAGAAAACGTTTTCTTTTTCTCCAACTTCTATCTCCAATTATGGTTGGTCCAATTTCCCTATCCTACCTTTTAATGACATCTAAAAGAATTCTTACAGCTTTATAGCAGTAGTTTTTAGTTATTAAAAAAAAGTCCAGTCCAGTTTATTGCTATTTAAAAACTTTAATCTTCAATCTTACAGTCATCTCTTTCCCTCCAAATTCAGATTTGGCACATGGTCCAAGAAAGTTCAGCCAGGGAAGTGGTGTAGTCTGATCTGTTTGGGGAGGAGAGGGCAATGAGGGAATCAACTGTCTCAACATGCGACCACTTCTGCAGTCCTCTGTGGTGGCTACCACCGCCCTGGCTAACACAGACTATGAAACAGGCAGCCAAATGATGGTTTTTCTTCTGGGGACAGGCCAGAGCTCTTTGGTGACTGAGGGGCGAAAGGCTCTAATCCAACTGCCCATTTCCCTACCCAGAGATCTGCTTCAGCTCAACTTCTACTTTTGCTCCCCTCTCCAACAGAGCCAGCCCTGTCAAGGTGGCTAAAGCCTAGCTACCTTCCACACTGCCCACTTGAACAGAAATTCAAGACAAGTACAGGCTGTTCCACTGCTACCCTCTGTCCACACTGAGGTTTTTGTCCACTTTTCTTTATCCCTTACTCAAGTAGGCACAGATAAACCAATCAGTTGTGTAACAACTACTGTCTCGGTAATGAGGATTCTGGTTCTGCTCGACTTTTCCCTCATATTCCTAACCTCAGGACTGGTTCTCTTAGACCTTCCCACACTAAACTCCTTAGGAAAGGCCACCTCAAGGGAACAAGAAGGGAGCAAAAAGTACAATGATCCTCACCAAGGATCCGTGGACAATGCCCCTCTCCTCCATTCTCTGAAAGCCTTCTGTCACACCCTAATAAGCCCTGGAAACCATTCAGACCACTAAGTGCTTGGGCTTTCTTTAGAATCTGGAATCCTTGACTTACACTTAACTCTGAAGTCCTAGTCCCCATTCTGAGTTAACTAGGAAAGTCCAGTGCTATTTACTTCTTTTATTTATTTATTTATTTTAAAGAATTACTTATTTTGAGAGAGAGAGAGAACACAGGGCTGAAGGGCAGAGGGAGAGAATCTCCAGCACACTGCCTGCTGACCTATGGGGATGCGAGGCTCGGTCTCCCCACCCTGAGATCGGTGCCTGAGCGGTAACCAAGAGCCAGCCGCCCAACCGACTGAGCCATCCAGGTGCCCCTGCTACTTCTTACTCTGATTTGTTTGACCTTGGTGAGACAATTAACCTTCATTATTAGCCTCCAATTCTTAACACACAAAACCAAAAAAGCAACAAAACCTCCCATTACCAATTTGCCAGTACTCCTGGTACACAAAAGTACTTTACAAATTCAAACGTTAATAATGTGAATAAACATAACATGCACTTCCAGAAGGTATCAGGATTAAATGTAATCTTCAAGGACCCTATAGCAGTCATTCAAACTGCTTTTGAAGATAAACCTGACCTCATCTTCTCCCACACAAATACTCTCTCACACAAACATTTATCAAGTATTGCTATGTGGTAAAATAGTGTTCAGTGCTTAATTGTGCTCATTCAGTCTTCACAGAAACTGTGAAAAAACTATTATTAGCCTCATTTCACATGAGGAAATAAAACTTAGAGAGATTAACTACTTTGGCGCACAGTCACAAACCCAGTAAACAGAGAGTAGTAAGGGATGGAACACTAAATACAGATCAGAGATAGGCACTAAACATAGAAATAATTCAAGGTTTAATGAACGTTTTAAGTTATTTGGAATCCAGAAGTCACTGTAATCGTATCAAGATCCCTTTATCTTCTTAGGCAATTAACAGCTTCTTTGTATAAAAAATTCATTATTTAACCTTAACTATATGACTTTTTGTTATTTTTTCTGAATGATGTGACCAATAGAACATGTTACAAACCATCTTCTACACAAACTGATAAGCTGCTAAGAAAGACTAGGAAACAGTGAATAAATTTAAAAAGAACAAAGTCTTAGTCAACACATTTAGAATAATGATGCCACTTGATTAAGAGACAGCATTATTATTGTAGGACTATATATATCCAGGAAGACAGGAACGTCTCTTTAATAATACATACCACTTCATTTCACTAAGTTTTAATTTTGAAGAACACATTTTGAAAACTGTAGTTTAAAGAAATTTGGCTTAGGCTCTTTATATTTAAAATAACTCGCTTTGTTTTTAGACAGAGAAACTTCATTTGCTTATTATCCCTTGCCCTAGCAGCCAGAAACAATCAACCTGGCCACTGCCAAGAAGGAAAAAATTTTCTTCTACCCTCTTAAGTTCTATATTTGGAGGACTGCAAATTAAATGGACAAAAGATAGATTAGGAAGAGAAAAAACATACTGTCATTCACTTAACAGTGCTTACAGAAAGATGTGACTAAAAGAGGCAATTAGAATTTGAGGCTCATATGTTATTAAGGAAAAGAGAGGGGAGGAAGGTATTTATGGGAAAACAAATCACTTTTAGGAAAGATAAACGGGCCCTTAGGAGAGTGGATATGATATATATGGCAATGTCAGTTTAGGTGTGAAGCCACTTTTTCTTTCTTCTCCTCTCTAGTGATAAGAATCAATCATCCCTGGTTTTGGCTTAAGGAGCAGCTCTATGACAAGTTCTTCTGCAAGGCTATGCTTTTAGGCAGATAAAGAAGTTCAGGAAAAAAAGCCTATTCTCAAATACCTTCAGTTGAAAATATTTTTTATGTGACAGTGATGTATTCTGGACCCATTCACCATCAACACATATAAGTATCTGAACACTTACTGTATACAAAGCATTGAATTAGTACCAAGGGCAAAACAAAATATTTTAAGACAAAATGCAGTCACCAAAGAGCTTATAAAATAAAGGAAGAGTATCAGATAACCTAAACTTTTTATTTTCTTTTTTTTTTCTAAACACTCTTACAACAGCAAAGGAATTTTTATATATTCTGAACAAAAATGAAAAACAAATGACCAAAAAAAAGACAAAAAACAAAAAACAAAAACAAAACAAATAAACAAAAACGCAAAATGCCAAGGAATAAGTTAATATCCATACCCCAAAAAAGAATTTCTGCAACATGAATAAGAAAATAGATTAGAAAAAAAAAAAAAATGAGAAAGAAATGCAAAGAATCAACAAACATATAAAACTCTACACAACCTTACTCAAAGAAATACAAATTAAAACTATAATACTGTTTTTTCAGCTGGCAGACTGGCAAAGATTGAAACAAACCGATGTTATTATGTGTTGGTGAGGGGGTGGGGGAAATACACGCAGACACTGTTGGTTGGAATGTAAATCGTTACAAAGATTTTGCAGAGCAGTTTGGCACTATAGCAGAAATGCATGGCTACTCTTACAGTAAACACATTTCTAAGAATTCATCCTATAAAATAAAAATAGCCTCACAGGAAAAGTACAAGCACCACAGCACTGTTTACCATGCAAAACAAAACAAAACAAAAAACCCACATCAAACTGACTAAATAGTCATCAACAGGGTATTGGTAAATAAAATGAAGATATATTCATAAAAGGGAACATTACTTGGCTACTAAAAAGAATGAGTAAGTCGCTCTTTAATGACAAAAAGAGTCCTCCTATTTATTCAGTGAATACAAAGTTATAGAAAAAATGGTGCATAGTATCACCTCATTTTTTGGAAATGGGGAGAGGAAAAGAAAAAGAAATAAAGACAGTGGAAAAGGAAGATTACATTTATCCTGGAACGTGGCTGACTCAGTCCAAAGAGCATTTGACTCCTGACTTCAGGGTCAGGAATTCCAGCCCCATGATACAAAGATTACTTAAAAAAATAAAACTTTTTTTTTTAAAAAGGGGGTGGCTCAGTCGGCTGTGTCTGACTCTTGGTTTTGGCTCAGGTTGTGATCTCAGGGTTCTGAGATCCAGCCCCATACTGGGCTCCGAGCTCAGCATGAAGCCTGCTGGAGTTTCTCTCTCTCCCTCTACCCTTCCGTGTGTGGGAGCGTGCACTCTCTCTAAAATAAATAAATAAATCTAAGGGGGGGGGGGGGAAGACTGCATTTAACTCTGTACTTTTAACACTTTTAATCCGTGGGGTAGTGGAGGCAGGATTACAGAAGACTTTCACTGTCTACTTTATGCCTGAAGTTTCAACCAAATACATGTAACTTCTGTAAAGAGAAGAAACTAACGGGGGGGGGGGGGGGGGGGGGGGGGGGGGG